>NC_083438.1:22530037-22622522 GCF_020745735.1 Hemiscyllium ocellatum
GCACCTGTTTGAAACCGAGATGGAAAACAATTTTTTCTCTCATAGGGTGAGAGTCTTTGGAATTCCTTCCTCAACAGGCAGTGGATGCAGAATCTTGCAGTATTTTTAAGGCAAAAATAGATTGATTCTTAATGACAAGAGTGGGTGGGATTATTGGGGAAGGTGCAGGAATGTAGAGTTGATGTTAAAATCAGATCCGCTGTGATCTTCGTGGAAGGCAGAACAAACGTGAAGGGCCATGTGGCCTACATTTGTTCCTTCTTTGGATGTTCTTCCTGATGTGCAATTCTCTGTCAGGAATGTGTTGATCTGCCAATCAGCTCTTGAATAGCTCAGAGCCTGAATGGTAAATTCTCTATTAATTATTTGACACAAACATCCCACTTGGAATTTTTCATTGGCAATACCAGTGTTTATCACCCATTCCTAATTTGATGAAGGGCTGTTAAAAATCAACTACATTGTTGTGGGACTGTAAATGTGAGGTGTTGCATTTTGGTCAGACCAATCAGTGCAGGAGCTATGCACTTAATGATAGGGCCCTGCCAGTGTTGCTGAAAGAGAGACCTTGGGGTACAAGGTCATAGTTCATTGAAGTTGGAGTCGCAGGTAGACAGGGTGGTGAAGAAGGTGTTTGTACGCTGGTCTTGAAAGGTCAGTGCATTGAGTATAGGAGTTGTGATGTCATACTCTGACAGTACAGGACATTGCTTTGGCCATTTTTATAATACTGCCATTAATCTAGTGTCCCTGCTTTCAGAAAGATGTCATTACACTTGAAAGGATGCAGAAGATACTCACAAGGATGTTGCCAGGGTTGGAGGCTTTGAGCTACAGGGAGAGGCTGAACAGGCTGGGGCTGCTTTCTTTGGAGCATCGGAGGCTGAGGGGTGACGTTAAAGTTTATAAAATCATGTGGGACATGATCTGGGTGAGGAGCCAAGATCTTTTTCCCAGGTTAGGTGATTCCAAAACCAAATGGCAAAGCTTTAAGGTGAGAGGGGAAAGATTTGAAAGGGACTCAAGGGCAGCTTTACCGTTGTGTGTGTAGAATGAGCTGCCAGAGGGGGGGTTGGAGGCTGGTGCAATTGGAGCATTTAAAAGGGTGGGTCCATGAAGAGGAAGGGTTTAGAGAGATATGGTCCCAATGCTGGGAAATGGGATTACATTAAATTAGGACATCTGGTCGGGATGGAAGAGTTGCAGCAAAGGATCTGTTTCCGTGCTGTCCAACTCCATGACTGTATGAATGGTGGTATGGTTCCAAGTCAGTGTGTTGAGTGTCTTGGAGTTGAGCGATAGCTTATTGAATGCCAATTCTTTTGCTTTCCCTGACTGTCTCAGTCATGGGTTGGGAAGGTTTTCCACAGGACTCTTGCTTTGGTACTGCATTGCATCTTGTCCCAGTGCTGTTGCAGGCATTTTAGATGGGTTCATGACCATTGTAACATCCTGTGCCTTCAGTCATTCCTTGATGTCACATGGACTGAATCGAATTGGCTAATGGCTGATGTTCATGATGCTGGGAATCTCATGGGGAGACCGAGATGGATCACCCACTTGGCACTTCTGGCTGAAGGTGTTACAGATGCTTCAGCCTCATCTTTTGGACGTGACTGGTTGGGATTCCCCAGGATGTTGGCTGGGTTGGAGCAGTTCAGTGATGAAGTGAGGCTGGCTAAGTTTGGGCTGTTTTCTTTGGAACAGGGAGGATTGAGGGGGACCTGATAGAGGTGTATAAGAGTATGAGGGGCACGGACAGCCTGGATACAAAGCAACAGTTCCCCTTAATCACAGGGTCAATAACAGTGCGGGGGGAGTTGGGGGGGCTCATTTTAAGGTGAAAGGCAGGAGGGTTTGAGGGGATTTGAGGGTCACTATCACCCAGAGGGTGTTGGGGATCTGGAATGTATTACCTGAGAGGATACTCGATGTCATATCCTTTAAAAAGCACTTGGAGGAGTAGTTGAAATGTCAAGGCTCTGGTCTAATGCAGGGAAGAGGGGCTGGTGTACACAGTGGTGTTCTACTGGGAAGGCTGATGCCAAGTAGAGTCATAGAGTCAGAGAAATATACACCTGCCAGCACCCGGCCCATATCCCTCCAAACCCTTCCTTTTCCTCCACCCCTTCAGATGTCTTTTAAATGTTGCCATTGTACTAGCCTCCACTACTTCCTCTGGCAGCTAATTCCACACACATACCACCCTCTGTGTGAAAACATCCCTCCGGTCTCTTTCATATCTTACCCCTTCCACCCTAAACCTATGCCCTCTAGGTCTGAACTCTCCCACCCCAGGGGAGGCTATTTACCATATACACCTTAGCCATGTGCTTCATGATTTTACAAACCTCGACCAGCTCCCCCTTCAGCCTCTGACACTCCAGAGAAAATAGCCCTAGCCTATTCAACCTCTCCCTATAGCTCAAATACTCCAACTGTGGCACCATCCTTGTAAAACTTTTTTGAACTCTTGCAAGTTTCACAACATCCTTCCCTTAGGAAGGAGAGACCAGAATCGCACACAACATTCCAAAAGTGGCTCAAACACTGCCTGATGTATAAATACTCATGATCTTGATGGAACGCAGTTCTCTCCCTCGTTACCCTTTTGTCCTTCATATATTCTTAAAATCCCTTTGGATTCTCGTTAAGCCTATTTGCCACAACTATTTCATGTCCCCTTTGTGCTCTCCTGATTTCCCTCTTAAGTAAGCTCGTATTGCCTTTATACTCTTTTACAGATTGACTCAATCTCTGCTGTCTATCGCTGACACTTTTCCTTCCTTTTCTTAACCAAAACCACAATTTCTCTCATTCCCCCATCATTCCCTTCACCTACCAGCCTTGCCTTTCACAGGAACAACTTCTCTGAACTCTCGTTATCGCACGTCTGAAAACTTTTCATTTTCCAGCTGACCCTTTACCTGCGAACATCTGTCCCCACTCAACTTTTGAATGTTCTTGCCTAATACTGTCAATTGCCCTTCCTCCAATTTTGAACTTCTACTTTTAGATGTGGTCTCACCTTTTCCATCACTAATTTATTTTAAAACTAACAGATTTACAGTCACAGGCCCCTCAGTGCTCCCCCGCTGACACCTCAGTCACCTGCCCTGCCTTATTTCCCAAGAGAAGATTTTGCAGCTTCTCTTGTAGGTACGTCTCAGTGCTGAATCACAAAATTTTCTTGGACACACTTACATCTAAACTCTTAAAACTATGGCAGTCCCAGTCTATATTTGGAAAGATAAAATCCCTGACCCTATTATTCTTACAGATAACTGAGATCTCCTGAAAACTTTGCTTCACAAATTCCCGCTGACTATTGGGCTCTTCGCAAATATAATCCCAAGAAGGTCATCATCCCTTTCCGATTTCTCAGTTCCACCCAAATAACCTCCTTGGATGCATTTCCAGGAATATCCTCCCTCAATACAGCCATAATGCTATCTCTTATCCAAAACGCTACTCCCCCTCCTCTCTCATCCCCTTTTCTATCCTTCCTACAGCATTTGTATCCTGGAACATTAATGCGCCAATCCTGTCTGTCTCTGAGCCAGGTCTCTGTAATTGCTCTGATGCCCCAGTACCATGTCCCTAACCATGCCCTTCGTTCATCTGCATTCCCTGTTAGGCTTCTTGCATTGAAATAAATGCAGTTTAATTATCAATCCATCTGTTTTTTTTCCTGCTTGCCCTGACTGTTTCTATCACTCCTTTTCCCAACTGTATCAGTCTCAGATTGATCTCTTTCCCCGCTATTTTCCTGGATCCTCCCCGAAATTATTAGATTCAACCCTCCTGAGCAGCTCTTGCAAATCTCTCTGCTTGTATATTAGTCCTACATTACATTATGGAACAAAGCTTAATTAAATTATTACAAAGAAAACTTACTCGAGAAACTTAAAGGGAAGATTGCCATGTGACATGTTCTACCATCTCAAAATTAACATGAGGCAAACACAAGTAACAGATCATTGACATGAATAAACAACTCCCAAAATGCCTCAGATAGGAGATGTTGTCAATACAGGTTTCTTAGTGAAAGCCTTCCCCACGCCACAGCTCCCTTCAGGTGTTAGTGACGCTGTGGGACACCAAATCCCTTGTAAACCTCAAAAGGTTGTCAAATTATTCAGTTTTTGATGTCGTGAAGATGAGTCACATTAGACTCAATGCTAACGGTGTTTCTCTCTCCACACATGCTGCCAGACCTGCTGAGTTTCTGTAATGCTTATTGTGTTTGTTACAGTTTTGATGATCTTATCTTGAAACTGTGGAGAGATTTCAATATTAATATGAACATTACACATCTATATCACTGGTGCATAAAACTCTTATCAATTCCTTACCACCATTTCTTCAGATTGTTTGTTCTTTTCTGTCCAGAATTCCAATTGATTTTTTAAAAAACTCCGGATCCCTCCGAGGCCAATGGCAGGTCATTCTGTGAAAATGTGTGTTTCATCAACATGAATTTGCTGTAACACGATTGAAGAATTGGGGACACTTTTGACAATGTGAACTTTTAAAATGTGTGTTGGCTGCAACATGATTGGCCCCAACACATTAAGTGCTGTTCCTGAAGCGTGATTTTACTGAAACATGGAGTTGCACATGAATGGAGTGCAAGTTTATAGCTCCTTGAAAGTGGAGTTGCAGGTAGATAGGATAGTGAAGAAGGCACTTGGTATGCTTTCCTTTATTGGTCACAGCATCAAGTGTAGGAGTTGGGAGGTCAGGTTGTGGCTGTACAGTGGTTCGGCCACTTTAGGAATATTGTGTGCAATTCTGGTCTCCCTCCTATCGGAAGGATGTTGTGAATCTTGAAAGGGGTCAGAAAAGATTTACAGGGATGTTGTCAGGGTTATAATTTGGAGATGCCGGTGTTGGACTGGGGTGTACAACGTTAAAAATCACACAACACCAGGTTATAGTCCAACAGGTTTAATTGGTAGCACACTAGCTTTCGGAGCGACGCTCCTTCATCAGGTGGTTGTCTTGAAACATGATGACTATGTCGATATGTGCAATCTTTTTGGAGATCCTCTCCACTTTAAGCGGCGGTTAGTGGTGTCGATAGTAGTCATGAATCACCTGATGAGGGAGCGTCGCTCCGAAAGCTAGTGTGCTACCAATTAAACCTGTTGGACTATAACCTGGTGTTGTGTGCTTTTTAACGTTGTCAGGGTTGGATGATTTGAGCTATAGGGAGAGACTGAATAGACTGGGGCTGTTTTCCCTGGAGCGTCAGTGGCTGAGGGGTAACCTTGTAGAGGTTTATAAAATCATGAGAGTCATGGATAGGATAAACAGGCAGGGTATTTTCCCATTGGTGGAGGAGTTCAAACCCAGAGGGCATAGGTTCAGGATGAGAGGGGAAAGATTTAAAAGGGACCTAAGGAGCAACTTTTTTTCTGCAGAGAGTGATGTGTGCATAGAATGAGCTGCCAGAGGAAGAGGTGGAGGCTGGAACAATTACAGCTTCTAAAAGGCATCTGGATGTGTACATCAATAGGAAGGGTTTAGAGGGATGAGGTTCAGGTGCTGGCAAATGGGACTAGATTAGGTTCAGATATCTCGTCAACATGGATGAATTGGAGCGAAGGGTCTGATTCTGTGCTGTACATCTCTGTGACTAATGCAATCATCATGTTACAGAAGAACTGGTTGTGTTGGCATTATCAAATCAGGTAAAATGTGAAGTGTAGGAGGGCTACCACAGAGAAATACCAAACATACTCAAAACAAGGAGTTAATTTACTAATGTCACAACAAAGGGTTGCTCAACAGTGGGAAATCAACTTGCAATAGGCAGGGATAAGTAATTCTACACAGTTGTTCAATATTCGGTTGTGACTAATGGTGGACAATTAAATCATTAATTGGGGGAGGTCAATCACCTCCAACCTCATTGCCTGGAGGATCCCAACCCATCAGGTCGAAAAGATGAGGCTGAAGCATCTGTAACATCTTCAGCCAGAAGTGCCAAGTGGGTGATCCATCTCGGTCTCTCCCATGAGATTCCCAGCATCATGAACATCAGCCATTAGCCAATTCGATTCAGTCCCTGTGACATCAAGGAATGACTGAAGGGGCACGATATTGCAATGATCATGAACCTACCTAAAATGCCTGCAACAGCACTGGGACAAGATGCAATGCAGTACCAAAGCAAGAGTGGTGCAGACAACCCTCCCCAACCCATGACGTGGACGGTCAGGGGAAGCAAAAGAATCGGCACATAAGAAGCTCCCAGCCCAACTCCAACACACTGACTGGGAACCATATCCCCATTCACACAGTCAGAGAGTTGGACAGCACGGAAACAGATCCTTTGGTGCAACTCTTCCATACCGACCAGGTATCATCATTTAATCGAATCCCATTTGCCAGCATTTGGCCCATATCCCACGTTTACGGCTGTAATCATGTTTTGAAGGAGATAGGTTGATGTGTGTCACGACGTTGGTGTGTAAAAATGGTAATATGGAACACTGTTGCCTCACAGCACCACGGACTCGGGTTCGATTTCCACCTCAGGCAACTGTCTGCGTGGAGTTAACGCATTCTTCCCGTGTCTGCGTGGGTTTCATCTGGGTACTCAGAATTCCTCACACAGTCCAAAACGTGCAGGTTGGGATGAATTGGAAATGCTAAATTGTCCCATAGTGTCCAGGGATGTGCAGATTAGGGTGAATTGGCCATGCTAAATTGTCCCACAATGCCCAGGGATGTGTAGGTTAGGTTGGATTGGCCATGCTCAATTGTCCATCGGGCCCAGGGATATGTTGATTAAAGTAGATTGACCATACTAAATTGTCCTCTAGTGTCCAGGGATGTGTAAGTTAGGGTGAATTGGTCGTGATGAATTGTCCCATAGTGTTCAGGGATGTGCAGGTTATGGTGAATTGGCCATGCTAAATTGTCCATAGTGCCCAGGAATGTGTAGGCTAGGGTGAATTGACCACGATAAATTGTCCCATATTGTCCAGGGATGTGCAGATTAGGGTACAGTAGTAAAGGATTGGGTCTGGATGGCTTACTCTTCGGAAGGTCGGTGTGGACATGTTGGGCTGAAGGGCCAGTTTCCACACTGTAGGGATTCTATGGATTCTATGGGAACAGATTGGGGGTGAGAAGTATGTTATACCACCTTTCACACTTATTTTTATTAGATTATGAGGTGATGTTTCAGTTTTATTATCAGAGGGGTGTCAGCCTCTACTTTGTAACAGATAGACCAAACCATGAGCCAACATTTCATGATGTAGTTCACCTCAGAGACAACACACCAGACAGCAGCAGCTGAAATAAAAAGCTGCAACTGCTCGAGCAGTGATGACAGATCCAGACACAATCACTGGGCGAGTTACAGAAGCTGACAGCTCCATGATGTTTGATGTGTCCTTCTTTATGATTCGGTGAAATTCATCCGAAAAACATTCAACTGCATTTATATTTGCTGTTAATATCTCCATCATGTCATTTGATGTCACAGGTTCATGACTGAGATTGGAGTTGTTCACACTGTCATGTTGGACCATCAACAGGAGCAGAATTGGCCCATCGAGTCTGCTTCCCATTGGATCATGGCTGATATGGTTCTCAACTCCATTCTCGTGCCTTCTCCCCCCTAACCTATGGTCCCCCTCACTAATGGAGAACCTATCTGTCACTATTTTAAATACACTCAGTGACGTGGCCTCCATAGCCTTCTGCAGCAGTGAGTTGCACAGAGACACCACTCTCTGTCTGAAGAAATTCTTCCTCATCTCAGTTCGAAAGGGTCACCCTTCACTCGGGTCCTAGTCTCTCCTCCTGGGGAAATATCTCCACCACGTCCATTTTATCCAGGCCTGTCAGAATTCTGTAAGTTTCAATGAGATCATCACCATCCTTCTAAACTCCATCGAGAATAGATCCAGATTCCCCAGTTGCTCCAAGAATGATAATTGAGTTTTAGCCATTAAAAACTCCAAAGGGATTTCATAAATACATGAAGTACAAAAGTGTAACTAGGGAGAGAATAGGGTCTCTGAAAGTTCAGCAAGGCACAGTCTGTGTGGAGCCACAGGAGATGAGGGAGGGACTAAGTGAGTATTTTGCATCAGTGTTTACTGTGGAGAATGACATGGAAGACAAAAAATGTGGTGTTTTGTTGAACAATGTCCACATTACAGAGGAGAAGGTGCTGGATGGGTTGAAAAGCATAAAAGTGGATAAATCCCCAGGCCCCTGAAACTGTGTAGGAAGCTCAGGAAGTGATTGCTGGGCCCCTTGCTGAGATATTTGCAGATGACGCCAAAATGGGAGGTGCAGCGGACAGCGAAGAAGGTCACCTCAGAGATCAATGGGATCTTGATCAATTGGGCCAATGGGCCGAGGAGTGGCAGATGGAGTTTAATTTAGATAAATGTGAGGTGCTGCATTTTTGGAAAGCAAACCTTAGTAGGACTGAAACACTTAATGGTAAGGTCCTGGGGAGTATTGCTGAACAAAGAGATCTTGGAGTGCAGGTTCATAGCTCCTTGAAAGTAAAATCACCAGTAGTTACGCTGGTGAAGAAAACGTTTGGTATGCTTTCCTTTATTGGTCAGAGATTTGAGTATAGGATTTAGGATGTCATGTTGCAGTGTACAGAACATTGGTTCGGCAACTTTTGGAATACTGTATGCAATTCTGTTGGCCTTCCTGTCTGAAGGATGTTGTGAAATTTGAAAGGGTTCAGAAACGATTTACAAGGATGTTGCCAGGATTGGAGGATTTCAGCTACAGGGAGAGGCTGAGTAAGCTGAGGCTGATTTCCCTGGAGCATCGGAGGCTGAGGGATGACAATATAGAGGTTTATAAAATCATGAGAGGCATGGATAGGATAAATAGACAATATTTTCCCTGGGGTGGGGCGAGTCCAGACCTAGAGGGCAAAGGTTCAGGTTGAGAGGGTAAGATAAATAAGGGACCTAAGGGGTACCTTTTTCACCCAGAGGGAATTGAACTGCCAGAGGAAGTGGTAGAGGCTGGTACAATTTCTGTACTTAAAAGGCATCTGGATGGGTATATGGACAAAGTGCTGGCAAATGGGACCAGGTTAGGTTGGGATATTGGGTCGGCATGGACAAGTTGTAGGATCTGTTTCTGTGCTGTACATCTCCATGACTATGATTCTGAAAAAGCTGCTCTGTCTACAACTTTCTGACATTTGCAGGAAATGCTCTTTATCTCAGCCTCACTTATTATTGCAACCTACAATTTTAGCGATGATTTGGGCAGCTAATGAAGGAACATACCTTGAGGCCGGAGCAATGAAACTAATTGCAGTTGTGCAACATTTGATATAATTTACAGCACTTCAGAGCTCCCAATGGAGAAAGAATGCCTGAAATGTGAGCAGGAGGTGAACGCAAACACAAACGGAGCTCTCTCATTACTGAATAATCTACTTCGAAACAACTTCGATATTTTGGTATTTGAATGCGAGTCACTGTTTCTGTGTAACTGCAGGAACAGGAATGGGCCATTTAACCCTTTGATCCTGCTCCCTCTCTCTGCACATTCATGGCCATTGAAACAGTTACAAAGCCCTGGAGAATGAGGCTGGGGAAATAATAGTGGGGAACATAGAGGATGTAGGGCAGTGTAGCACAAGAACAGGCCCTTCGGCCCACCGTGTCTGTGCTGACCGTGATGCCATTCTAAACTAATCCCCTCTGCCTGCACATGGTCCGTATCCCTCGATTCCCTGCCTGTTTACGTGTCCAATGTCCCTTAAACTCTGTGACAGTATCTCCTTCCATCTCCCCTGGCAATGCGTTCCAGGCACCTCCCACCCTCTGTGGAATAAAACTTTCCTCGCACATCAGCTTTAAACGTTCCCCCTCTCACCTTAACCCTGCGCCTCCTGGTGTTTGAAGTTGGAGTTGAATAACTGGAAGACTGGATGACTAAGAAATGAAGGGTTTGGTGAAGAAGAAGAAGGAAGCATATGTTCCCCTGGAAGGGTGTTTGCTGCTCCTCAGATGCTGCCTGACCTGCTGTACTTTCCCAGCACCACTCTAACCTAGATTATGTCAGGTATAGACAGGAAGATGGAGTGAATCCTTAGAAGAGTATAACGGTAGTAGGAGTATACTGAAGAGGGAAATCAGGGGGGCAAAAGGGGACATGAGATAGCTTTGGCAAATAGAGTTAAGGAGAATTCCTAAGGGTTTTTACAAATACATTAAGGACAAATGGGTAACTAGGGAGAGAATAAAGATCAGCAAAGCACCCCATGTGTGGAGCAGCAGGAGATGATGGAGATAATAAGTAAACATTTTGCATCAGTGTTTACTGTGGAAAATGATATGGAAGATATAGAATGTAGGGAAATAGATGGTGACATCTTGAAAAATGTCCAGATTAAAGAGGGGGAAGCGCTGGATGATTTGAAATGAACAAAAGTGGATAAATCCCCAGGACCTGATCAGGTGTACCCTAGAACTCTGTGGGAAGCTTGGGAAGTGATTGCTGGGCCTCGTGCTGAGATATTTGTAGCATTGTCGCAGGTGAAGTGCCGGAAGATTGGAGGTTGGCTAACGTGGTGCCATTGTTTAAGAAGGGTGGTAAGGGTATGCCAGGGAACTACAGACCAGTGAGCCTGACATTGGTGATGGGCAAGTTGTTGGAGGGAATCCTGAGGGACAGGATGTACATGTATTTGGAAAGGCAAGGACCAATTAGAGATAGTCAAGATGGCTTTTTATGTGGAAAATCATGTCTCTCAAACTTGATTGAGTTTTTTGAAGAAGGAACAAAGAGGATTGATGAGGGCAGATTGGTATATATGATCTATATGGACTTTAGCAAGGCATTCGACAAAGTTTCACATCGGAGACTGGTTAGCAAAGTCAGATCTCATGGAATACAAGGAGAGCTAGCCATTTGGACACAGAACTGGCTCAAAGGTAGAAGACAGAGGGTAGTGGTGGAGGGTTGTTTTTCAGACTGGAGGCCTGTGACCATCAGAATGCCACAAGGATCGGTGCTGGGTCCCCTAATTTTTGTCATTTATATAAATGGTTTGGATATGAGTTTCAGAGGTATAATTAGTAGGTTTGTAGATGACACCAAAATTGGAGGTGTAGTGGACAGCGAAGAAGGTCACCTCAGAGTACAACAGGATGTTGATCAGATGGGCCAATGGGCTGAGGAGTGGCAGATGGAGTTTAATTTAGATAAATGCGAGGTGCTGCATTTTGGGAAAGCAAATCTTAGGACTTATACACTTATACACTTAAGGTCCTGTGGAGTGTTGCTGAGCAAACAGACCAGGTTCATAGCTCTTTGAAAATAGAGTCGCAGGTAGATAGCATAGTGAAGAAGGCGTTTGATATGCTTTCCTTTATTGGTCAGAGTCTTGAGTACAAGAGTTGTCATGTTGTGGCTGTACAGGACACTGGTGAGGCCACGTTTGGAATATTGCATGCAATTCTGGTCTCCTTCCTACTGGAAGGATGTTGTGAAACTTGAAAGGGTTTCGAAAAGATTTATAAGGATGTTGACAGGGTTGGAGGATTTGAGCTATAGGAAGAGGTTAAATAGGCTGGGGCTGTTTTCCCTGGAGCATTGGAGGTTGGGGGTGACCTGATAGAGGTTTATAAAATCATGAGGAGATAAATAGACAAGGTATTTTCCCTAGTGTGCTGGTGTCCAGAACTAGAGGGCATAGGTGAGAGGGGAAAGATATAAAAGAGACTTAAGGGGCAATATTTTCACACACAGGGTGGTACATGTATGGAATGAGCTGCCAGAGGAAGTGGTGAAGGCTGGTACAATTGCAACATTTAAAAGGCATCTGGATGGGTGTAGGAAAAGGCAGGGTTTGGAGGGATATGGGCCGGGTGCTGGCAGGTGTACATCTCTCTGACTCTATGACTCTACTTGGCATCAGCCTTCCCAGTAGAACACCACTGTGTACACCAGCCCCTCTTCCCTGCATTAGAACCAGAGTCTTGACATTTCAGCTGCTCCTCCAAGTTCTTTTTAAAGATTATGAGATCAATACCCTCTCCGGTAGTACATTCCAGATTCCCACCACCCTCTGGGTGATAGTGCCCCTCAAATCCCCTCGCAACCTCCTGCATTTCACCTTAAAATGAGCCCCCCCCCCATCTCCGTTATTGACCCTGTGATTAAGGGCAACTATTGCTTTGTATCCAAACTGTCCGTGCCCCTCATACTCTTATATACCTCTATCAGGTTCCCCCTCAATCCTCCCTGTTCCAAAGAAAGCAACCGAAACTTAGCCAGCCTCTCTCCATCGCTGAACTGTTCCATGCCAGCCAACATCCTGGGCAATCTCATCTGTACCCCATCTGGTACAATCACAACTACATCCAAATGGCGGCACGGTGGCTCAGCGGTTGGCATTGCTGGTTCACTGCACCAGGGGCCTGGGTTCAATTCCTTGCCTTCCCACAGAGTTCTCGAGCCCATCTGATCAGGTCGTGGGGGTTTACCCACTTTTATGCATTTTAAGACACCCAAGGCAAACACAAGTAACAGATAAATCACATGAATAAACAACCCCCACAATGCCTCAGGTAGGAGACGTTGTCAAGACAGACCGCACGGGTTTCTTGGTGAAGCCCTTCCCCACGCCACAGCTCCCTTCAGACGGTAGTGACACTGTGGAACACCAAATCCCTTGTAAACTTCAAAGGTTTGTCAAATTAGTCAGTGTTTGATGTTGTGAAGATGAGTCACATTAGACTCAATGTTAATGGTGTTTCTCTCTCCACAGATGCTGCCAGACCTGCTGAGTTTCTGCAATGCTTTCTGTGTTTGTTTCTGATAATCTGATCTTGAAACTGTGGAGGGAATTCAATATTAATATGAATATTATACTTGTATATATTGCTGGTGCATAAACTCTAATCATTCAGAACCACCATTTCTTGGCAGTATGCCTAATGGAACCATCGTGTGATAGAAGAACTGACTGTGTTGGCGTTATCAAATCTGGTCAAATGAGAAGAATAGGAGGCCTACCATGGATTAACACAAACATTCCCCAAACAAGGAGTTAATTTACTAATGTCACAACACAGGGTTGCTCAACAGTGCGAAATCAACTCACAATAGGCAGGGATAAGTAATCCTACACAGTCATTCCACATTTGGTTGTGACTAGTGATGGAGAATTAAATAATTAATTGGGGGAGGTCAATCACCTCCAACCTCATTGCCTGGAGGATCCCAATCCATCTGGTCCAAAAGATGAGGCTGAAGCATTGGCAACACCTTCAGCCAGAAGTGCCAAGTGGGGATCCATCTCGGTCTCCCCCATGAGATTCCCAGCATCATGAACGTCAGCCATTTGATTCAGTCTACATGACGTCAAGGAATGATTGAAGGCACAGGATGTTACAATGGTCATAAACCCATCTAACATGCATGCAACAGCACTGGGACAAGATACAATGCAGTATCAAAGCAAGAGTTCTGAGGAAAAACCTTCCCAACCCATGACCGAGAAGTTCAGAGGAAGCAAATGTTTAGGCACACAATAAGCTCCAAGCTCAACTCCAAGCCACTCAACACACTGACTGGGAACCATACCACCATTCATACAGTCATGGAGTTGGACAGCACGGAAACAGATCCTTTGCTGCAATTCTTCCATCCCGACCAGATATCATCATTTAATCGAATCCCATTTACCAGCATTTGGAACATATCCCTTCAAACCTTTCCTATTCATGTACCCATCCAGATGCCTTTTAAATGTTGTATTTGTACCAGCCTCCATCACTTCCTCTGGCAGTTCATTCCATGCACACACCACCCTCTGTGTGAAAAATCTGTCCCTTAGGTCCGTTCAGTTTTGGAATCCCGTAACTTGAGAAAAAGGTCTTGTCTATTCACCCTATCCAGGCCCTTCATGATTTTATAAACGATCAGTTCACCCCTCAGCCTCCAATGCTCCAGAGAACGTAGACCAGCTTATTCAGTGTCGAAAGTTCAAACCTGCCAACCCCGACAACATCCTCATAAATCTTTTCTGCACCCTTTCAAGTTTACCAACATCTTTCTGAAAGCAGGGAGACCAGAATCAAATGCAGTATTCTGGACTAACTAATGTCCTGCACAGCCGCAACATGACCTCCTAAGTCCAATACCCAATGCATTGACCTACAAAGACAAGCCGAGCAAATGCCTTCTTCACTGGCCTGTCAAACTGCAACTCCACCTTCAAGAAACCATGAACTTGCAAGCCCAGGTCACTCCCTAGGGTGGTATCATTAAGTCTATAAGTCCTGAACCGATTTGTCCTTCCCAAAATGCAACACCTCGAACTGACAGGAGAATGTGGTTGACCCCTAACAGCCATCTGGAAAATTAGGGATGGGCAATAAACACTGGCATTGCCTATGGAAAATTCTGAATGGGATGCTTGTGTCAGATCATTAATACTTGAGGAGTTGAGTTCACGTTCAGAGACATTCAAGAAATGATTTGCAGACCAAGACATTTCTGAAGGAATGAATCATATGCCAGGAAGAAGTTCCAAAACAAGCAACAGCAATAGGCCATTCGGCCCTTCAAACCAGCTCTGCCTTCCATGAAGGCGATGGGCTGATCTGATGTTAATCTCAACTCTACATTCCTGCATATCCCCAAAAGCCCATCCCACCTTGGGGGGCAGGGTGTCTCAGTGGTTAGCCCTGCTGCATCGCTGCACCAGGGACCTGGGTTCGATTCCAGCCTCAGGAGACTGTCTCTGTCGGGTTTGCACATTCTCCCATGTCTGCGTGGGTTTGCTCTGGTTTTTTCCCATTATCCAGGGATGTGTAGGTTAGAGTGGATTGGTCATGCCAAATTGTCCCGTAGTGTCCAGGGATGTGTAGGTTAGAGTGGATTGGTCATGCCAAATTGCCCGTAGTGTCCAGGGATGTGTAGGTTAGAGTGGATTGGTCATGCCAAATTGCCTCGTAGTGTCCAGGGATGTGTAGGTTAGAGTGGATTGGTCATGCCAAATTGTCCCGTAGTGTCCAGGGGTGTGTAGGTTAGAGTGGATTGACCATGCTAAATTGCCCACAGTGTTCAGGGATATGCAGGTTAGTTGCAGTAGTCAGGGGTGAATGTAAAACCATATGTTTGGGGAAATGGGTCTGGATGGGATACTCGTCAGCAGGTCAGTGTAGACTTGGGTCAAATGGCCTGTTTCCACACTATATTGATTCAAGGAATTTTATCATTGTAATTCGGAATCTATCTGGCTGTGACTGAAAAATACTTAAAGATACTGCATCCACGACCTTTTGAGGAAGGGAGTTGCAAAGACTCTGAACCCTCCGAGGGAATAAAAATGATTTGTCTTCTTTGTTTTAAATGAGTGCTCACTTATTTTTAAACCATGACCACCTCGTTCTAGATTCTCCCACAAGCATAAACTGTCCTTTCCACACCCACCCAGCCAAGCCACTTTGGGATCTTATATGGATTAAAAAAAATCATGTCTGACCATAGGGAGAGGCTGGATACAATGGGAATGTTTCCCCTGGAGCGTCAGAGCCTGAGGGGAGACTTTATAATGTCATGAGTGGCACAGATAGGATTATTAGCCAAGATCATTTTCATACAGTTGGAGGAGTCCAAAGCAGAGGTCACAGGTTTAAGGTGAAAGATGAAAGATTTAAAAGGGTAACTTTTTCACACAGAAGATGGTGTGTGTATGGAACTAGCTGCCAGAAGAAGTGGTGGAGGCTGGTACAATTATAACATTTAGAAGGCATCTGGATGGGTACATGAATTCATAGAGTTTAAAGGGATATGGGCCAATTGTTGGCAAATGGGACTGGATCAGGTTAAGATACCTGGTCGCCATGGATGAGTTGGACCGAAGGGCCTGTTACCGTGCTGTATAACTCTATGGCTCTTCCAAGCTCCAGAGCATATGGTGCCAGCCTGCCTTGTCTTTTTTCATTCGGTGACCCAGTCCTTCCAGGTATTAGTCTGGTCGACCTTCTCTGAATGGATTCACATTCTTCCTTCAGTCTGGGGACCAATACTGTGCTATCTGAATCAAGGGCTCAATACTTATTTCGATTATTGATTCGTAATGAATTGGAAAATTGCATGCGTATTCTTAGCTAACTACGAATCTAACTAATGGATTCTGGAAAATGGTACATGACCATTAGAAGGGTCAGTGAGCAAGGTATGATTGACAAATTGGTGTCCATGGGTATTTACAAATGAGTCAACGACAAGACCAAGCGAACCACACAACGCATCCGGTTAGAAATACTGTCAAGACAGATCCCACTGATTTCTCAGCAAAAACCCTTCCCCAGCTCACAGCTCCCTCCAGATATTAGTGACATAGTAGATGCTTTGCAAACTTTACAAGATATTCAAATTGTTCAGTTTTTGATGTCATGAAGACGAGGCACATCTGACTCAAGATTATCTCTGTTTCACTCTCCACCGATACCGCCAGACCTACTGAGTTTCTGCGTTTGTTTCAGTTTTTGATGATCTGATCTTGAAACTGTGGAGAGAATTTGGTATTAATATGTACATTACATATGTATATACTCTTTTCAAATACTTATCACCATTTCTTCAGCTGGTGACACATTGCTAAAGCTGTTTGTTTCTGTTGTCCAAACTTTCAACTGAAGTTTTCAAATCTTTGGCAATATCAAACCTGGGAAATGAGATGTGCAGGACAGTGAGCAAGGAGCAGCAAACATATCGAAAACAAAGTCAATCTGAAAATGTCACAAGGAGAAAGGGAAGACTGCAGATGCTGGAGATCAGATCAGGCCTCACTCCTGATAAAGGGCTTATACCAGAAACATCGATTCTCCTGCTCCTCGGATACTGCCTGACCGGCTGTACTTTTCCAGCATCACACTCTTCGCCTGGTAATGTCACCACACAGGGTTGCTCAACAGTTAAAAAAATCAGCTTACACCAGGTTGAGTGAAATGATCTGACAATGGTCATTCCACATCCAGTTGGAACTGGTGGGGAATAATTAAACATGCAATTGGGAGGGAGCACTCACCGCCATCTTCAATGATTGGGGATTCCAGCCAATCAGTCCAAAAGACGAGGCTGAAGAATGTGCCAGGTGGGTGATCCATCTTGGTCTGCCCCATGAGATTCCCAGCTTCCTGAATGTCAGCCATTAGCCAATTCGGTTCAACCAACGTGGAACCATCGAACATGTCTGCAATAGCACTGGGACAAGCTGCAATGCAGTACCAAAGTGAGGGTCCTCCATAAACACCTCCCAATCCCATGACCTGGAAGGTCAAGAGAAACAAAAGAATAGGCACACAGTAAGCTACAAGCTCAAGTCCAAGCCACTCAACACACTGACTTGGAACCATATCACCATTCAGAGAGCCATTAAGCCATACAGCATGGAAACAGATCCTTTGGTCCAACTCATCCACGCTGACCAGATATCCTAAATTAATGTAGTCCCATTTGCCAGCATTTGGATCGAATCCCTCGAAACCCTTTCTATTCATGTACCCGTGCAGATGCCTTTAAATGCTGCAATTGCACCAGCCTCCAACACCCCCCCCCCCCCCTCCGGCAGCTTATTCTACACACACACATGACCCTGTGTGTGATAAAGTTGCCCCTTGGGTCCCTTTTCAATCTTTCCACTCTCATCTTAAAGCTTTGCCACCTAGTTTTGGACTCCCCTAACATGGGAAAAAAAGATCTTGACTTTTCACCCTATCAATGCCCCACATGATTTTAAAAACCTCGATCAGGTCACCCCTCAGCCTCCGATGCTCCAAAGAAAGCAGCCCCAGCCCATTCAGCCTCTCCCTGTAGCTCAAAGCCTCCAGTCCTGGCAACATCCTTGTGAGTATTTTCAGTATTCTTTCCTGTTTAACATCATCTCTCTGAAGGCAGGGAAACCAGAATTGTATGCAGTATTACAAAAATGGCCAAAGCAATGTCCTGTACGGCCATAGCATGACATCACAACTCCTATACTAAATGCACTGACCTTTCAAGACAAGCGTACCAAACGCCTTCTTCACCACTCTGTCTACCTGCGACTCCACCTTCAAGGAACTATGACCTTGTACCCCAAGGTCTCTCTTTCAGCAACACTGGCAGGGCCCTATCATTAAGTGCATAGCTCCTGCACTGATTGGTCTGACCAAAATGCAACACCTCACATTTACAGTCCCACAACAATGTGGTCAACAGCCCTTCATCAAATTAGGAATGGGTGATAAACACTAGTATTGCCAATGAAAAATTCCAAGTGTCAGATTATTAACAGAGGGTTTACAATTCAGGCTCTGAGATAGTCAAGAGCTGATTTGCGAATCAACACATTCCTGACAGAGAATCGCACATCAGGAAGAACATGCAAAGAAGGAACAAATGTAGGCCACATGGCCCTTCATGTTTGTTCTGCCTTCCACGAAGATCACAGCGGATCTGATTTTAACATCAACTCTACATTCCTGCACCTTCCCCAATAATCCCACCCACTCTTGGTCATTAAGAATCAATCTATTTTTGCCTTAAAAATACTGCAAGATTCTGCATCCACTGCCTGTTGAGGAAGGGAATTCCAAAGACTCTCACCCTCTGAGAGAAAAAATGTTTTCCCATCTCGGTTTCAAACAGGTGCTCACTTATTTTTAAACCGTGACCCCCGAGATCTAGATTCTCCCACAAGAGGAAACATCCTTTCTACGCGCACCCTGTCAGGTCCCCTCAGGATGTTATATATTTCAAAAGATTCCCTTCTGACCAGTGGGAGAGGCTGAATTGGCTGTGGCTTTTTCTCCTGGAGCGTAGGAGGCCGGGGTTTGACCTTATTCCATGGGGTCATGAGGGGCATGCATTGGGTGAGTGGCCAAGATCTTTATACCAGGGCAGGGGAGTCCAAACCAGAGGGAATAGGTTTAAAGTGAGAGAGGAAAGATATAAAAGGGACCTTATGGATAACTCTTTCATGCTAAAGGTGGTGCAGGTATGGAAGAAGCAGCCAAAGGAAGTGTTGTAGGTGGGTAACATTTTAACATTTAAGAGGCATCTGGATGGGTCCATGAATATGAAGAATTGAGAGGGAGATGGGGCAAATGCTGGAAAATGGGACTACAGGAGCATGGGATATCTGGTCAACAAGGATGAGTTAGACCAAAGAGCCTATTTCCATGTTCTGCAACTCTATGACTCTTCGAAACACCAGGGGATACAGACCCAGCCTGCCTTGCCTATCCTCTTATTCCAGGTATGAGTTGTGCAAACCTTCTCTGAGCTACTTCTAACTCATCCTTCTATCAGTCCGGGAACCAAAACTGTGCTGTCAGAATCAATACTTATTTCAATTATTAATTCAAAATGAACTGAAAATTCCACAAGTATTGCTAACCAACTGTGAGTCTAACTAATAGAATCCGGAAATTGGTATTTGGCCATGAGCAGGGTCATTGATCAAGGTATGATTGACAAATTAGTATCCGAGTCAGTGAGGCAACAAAATCAGATCAATCGTTCAGCTATAGGTTAATGAGGAAAGAAATGTGTTTTCAAAGATATTGGTCGTGTACTCATAGAGTCATGGAGATGTACAGCATGGAAACAGACCATTCAGTCCAATTCATCCATGCCAACCAGATAGCCCAACCCGATCAAGTCCCACCTGCCAGCACCTGGCCCATATCCCTCCGAACCCTTCCTATTCATTTACCGATCCAGATGCCTTTTAAATGTTGTAATTGTACCAGCCTCCACCATGTCCTCTGGCAGTTCATTCCATACACATACCATATTCTGCATGAAAACGTTTCCCCTTAGGTCTCTTTTATATCTTTTTCCTCTCAATCTAAATTTATGCCCACTAGTTCTGGACTCCTCCACCCCAGGGGAAAGACTTTGTCTATTTATCCTATCCATGCTCTTCATGATTTTATAAACCTCTATGAGGTCACCCCTCAGCCTCCAGCATGAAACCAACATGGTCATTCTAAAAGATGAGAGACTTAACAAACAATCTGGATCTTTTTCAACATATAATTTCTGTTACATCACACTGTAAACTTTTGCTATAAATTCTGTGTCTTACAATCTTATTCCCCACAATCACCTGATGAAGGAGCAGCGCTCTGAAAGCTAGTGCTTCCAAATAAACCTTGGACTATAACCTGGTGTTGTGTAATTTTCAACTTTATTCTATCCATGCCTCTCACGATTTTATAAACCTCTAACAGGTCACCTCTCAGCCTCCAATGCTCCAGGGAAAACAGCCTCAATCTATTCAGCCTCTACCGTTAGCTCAAATCATCCAACCCTGACAACATCCTTGTCAATCGTTTCTGAACCCTTTCAATATTCACAACATCCTTCCGACAGGAGGGAGACCAAGGAATACTCCCCAAGTGGCCGAATGAATGTCCTGTACAGTCGCAGCATGACCTCCCAACTCCGAGACCTGATGCTCCAATGAATAACGGAAAGCATACCAATCGCCTTCCTCACTATCCTATCCACCTGCAACTCCATTTACAATGAGCTATGAACCTCCACTCCATTCTTGTGCAACTTCACATTACAGAAAAATCGCGCTTCAGAAACAGCACTTAAAGTGTCTGTGCCAATCATGTTGCAGCCAACACACATTTTACAACTTCACAATGTAGAAAGTGTCCTCAATTCTTCAATGATGTTACAGCGAATTTACGTTGATGAAACACACATTATAACAGAACAACCTGCAATTGGTCCCTGAGGGATTCCTAAGGGATAAACATTGAGTCTAATGTGACTCATCTTCATGACATCAAAAACTGACCAATTTGACAGCCTTGTGAAGTTTACAAGGGATTTGGTGATCCACAGTGTCACTAATATCTGAAGGGAGCTGTGGCCTGGGGAAGGCTTTCACTGAGAAACCCGTGGGATCTTTCTTGACAACATCTCCTATCTGAGGTATTGTGGTGGTTGTTTATTTATGTGATTTATCTGTTCCTTGTGTTTGCCCCATGTTAATCTTGAGATGGTAGAACGTGTCGCATGTCAATCTTTCATTTTGTCTGTTTCTTGAGTAAGTTTTCTTTGTAATAAGTTAATTAACTTTGTTTAATAAAGTCATCTCAGGCATACTTTTTGTCGAGGGGACTAATATACGAGCAGGGAGATTTGCGAGAGCTGCTCAGGACGACTGAAACCAGTAATTCTGGGGCAGATCCAGGGAAATAGTGAGGAAAGAGATCACTCTGAGACTGGGACAGTTGGGAACATGAGTGAGACAAACAGTCAGAGCAGGAAGGAAAAAATCCTAGAGAACAAGGTAGGATTGATAAACTAAACTGCATTTATTTCAATGCAAGAGGCCGAACAGGGAAGGCAGATGAACTAAGGGCATAGTTAGGAACATGGAACTGAGGCATCAGAGCAATTACAGAGACGTGGCTCAGGGATAGACAGGACTGGCAGCTTAATGTTCCAGGATACAAATCCTGGAGGGATAGCAAAGAGGGTGAGAGAGGAGGGGGAGTAGCGTTTCTGATAAGGGAGAGCATTATGGCTGTGCTGAGGGAAGAAATTCCTGGGAATGCATCCAAAGAGGTTATTTTGGTGGAACCGAGAAGTTTAGATTAGATTACTTACAGTGTAGAAACAGGCCCTTCGGCCCAACAAGTCCACACCGACCCGCCAAAGCGCAACCCACCCATTCCCCTACATTTACCCCTTTACCTAACACTATGGGCATTTTAGCATGGCCAATTCACCTGCCCTGCACACCTTTGGACTGTGGGAGGAAACCGGAGCACCCGGAGGAAACCCACGCAGACACGGGGAGAACGTGCAAACTCCACACAGACAGTTGCCTGAGGCAGGAATTGAACCCAGGTCTCAGGCGCTGTGAGGCAGCAGTGCTAACCACTGTGCCACCATGCCGCCCTAGTAGGAAAGGGATGATGACCTTAGTGGGATTATATTCTCAACACTCAAATAATTGTTCTGGTTCTGTTCGCTGAGCTGGGAGTTTGTGTTGCAAACGTTTCGTCCCCTTTCTAGGTGACATCCTCAGTGCTAGGGAGCCTCCTGTGAAGCGCTTCTGTGATGTTTCCTCCGGCATTTATAGTGGCTTGTCTCTGCTGCTTCCGGTTGTCAGTTGCTGTCCGCTGCAGTGGTCGGTATATTGGGTCCAGGTCGATGTGTTTGTTGATAGAATCTGTGGATGAGTACCATGCCTCTCGGAATTCCCTGGCTGTTCTCTGCTGGACATACAGAACAGACAACAGGACGTTGAACCTATTAACAAAGACGGCATACTCAAACTACTGGACCTGTGCCTCACAACACACTTCACATTCAACAGCCAGATATACGAACAAATCAATGGAACACCCATGGGCTCACTGATCTCTGGACTCATAGCAGAAGCTGTAATGCAAAGGTTAGAACAAACAGTCTTACCGCAAATACAACCCAAACTCTGGGTCAGATATGTGGATGACACCTTTGTAATCATTAAAAACACAGAAATAGAGAACACACACCGGATCATCAACGCCACACACACCGGAATCCGATTCACGAGAGAGGAAGAAAAGGACAACCAGCTCCCATTCCTAGACGTGATGGTACAGAGAACACCGAATGGAGAATTTAGCACGAGGGTATACAGGAAAGCCACACACACAGAACAAGTCCTGAACTATGAAAGCAACCACCCCAACACACGCAAACGAAGTTGCATCAGGACACTATTCAAAAGGGCCACAACACACAGCAGCACACCAGAACTGTAAAAAGAGGATGTCACCTAGAAAGGGGACGAAACATTTGCAACACAAACTCCCAGCTCGGTGAACAGAACCACAACAACGAGCACCCGAGCTGCAAATCTTCTCCCAAACTTTGTCCTCGAATAATTGGCGGGAAAGTGCAAAGCAAATTTTTAAGGAGATCTCAGTTATCTGTAAGAATAATAGGGTGGTTATGGTCGGGGTTTTAACTTTCCAAATATAACTGGGCCCACCATAGTTTAAGGGTTTAGATGTAAGTGTGTTCAAGAAAATGTTGTGATTCAGCATCTAGATGTACCTACTAGAGAAAACGCAAAACTTGACCTCCTCTTGGGAAATAAGGCAGAGCAGGTGGAGGGGGAGCACTTAGGGGCAAATGACTGTAAATCTGTTATTTTTAGAATAAATTAGTGATGGAAAAGGTGAGACTGCATCTAAAAGTTGAAGTTCAAAATTGGAGAAAGGCCAAATTTGACAGTATTAGGCAAGAACATTCAAAAGTTGAGTGGGGATAGATGTTCGCAGGTAAAGGGACGGCTGGAAAATGAGAAGCTTTCAGATTTGAGATAACGAGAGTCCAGAGACAACATATTCCTGGTAGGGTGAGAGGCAAGGCTGGGAGGTGTAGGGAATGATGGGTGATGAGAGAAATTGTGGTTTTGGTTAAGAAAAAGAAGGAAATGCGTCAGGGATAGAGAGATCGAGTCAATCCGTAAAAGAGTACAAAGGCAATAGGAGCAATTTTTGAGGGAAGTCAGGAGGGCAAAAAGGGGATATGAGATAGCTGTGGCAAATAGGGTTAAGGAGAATCCAAATGGATTTTATATATATACACATACAAAGGACGAAAGGATAACGAGGGAGAGAACAGTGTCCCATCAAGTTCAGCAAGAGAGCCCACGTGTGGAACTGCAGGAGATGGGGGAAGATATTAAATGAATATTTTGCATCAGGCATTGACTAGGCCACTTTTGGAATATTATTTGCAATTCTGGTCTCCTCCAATTGGAAGGAACTTGTGAAACTTGCAAGGGTTCAGAAAAGATTTACGAGGAAGGGTTTGGAGGGATGTGGGCTGCGTGCTGGCAGGTGGGACTGGATTGGGTTCAGAAATCCGGTCTGCATGGCCGGGTTCGACCGAAGGGTCTCTTTCCATGCTGGACATCTCGATGACTCTCTGTTGACTGTGGAGAAGGACATGGAAGATATAGAATGTGGTACAATAATTAGTGACATCTTGACCAATGTCCATATTACAGAAGAGGGGGTAATGGATGTTGTAAAATGCATAAAAGTGGGTAAATCCCCAAGACCTGATCAGTTGTACTCTAGAACTCTGTGCGAAGCCAGCGAATTGAACCCAGGCCCTTGGCACAGTGAACCAGCAATGCCAACCGCTGAGCCACCGTGCCAACATTTGGATGTAGTTGTGATTGCACCAGGTGGGGTACAGAGGAGATGCCCCAGGATGTTGGCTGGCATGGAACAGTTCAGCGATGGAGAGAGGCTGGCTAAGTTTGAGTTGTTTTCTTGTAACAGGGAGGATTGAGGGGGGACCTGATAGAGGTGTATAAGAGTATGAGGGGCACAGAGAGCCTGGATATGAAGCAACAGTTCCCCTTAATCACAGGGTCAATAACAGGGGTGGGCTCATGTTAAGGTGAAAGGCAGGAGGGTGCAAGTGGATTTGAGGGGCACTATCACCCAGAGGGTGGTGGGGATCTGGAGTATACGACCTGAGAGGGTATGCGATCTCATAACCTTTAAAAAGTACTTGGAGGAACAGTTGAAATGTCAAGGCTATGGGCCTAATGCAGGGAAGAGGGGCTGGTGTGTTCTACTGGGAAGGCTGAAGCCAAGTAGTTATTCAACCCCAACTTCAAATACACAGGAAGCGCAGGGTTAAGGTGAGGGGGGAAAGTTTAAAGCAGATGTGCGAGGAAAGTTTTATTCCATAGAGGGTGGGAGGTGCCTGGAACACATTGCCAGGGGAGATGGGAGGAGATACAGTCACAGAGTTTAAGGGACATTTGGACAGACACGTAAACAGGCAGGGAATCGAGGGATACGGACCATGTGCAGGCAGAGGGGATTAGTTTAGAATGGCATCACGGTCAGCACAGACACGGTGGGCCGAAGGGCCTGTTCTTGTGCTACACTGCCCTACATCCTCTATGTTCCCCACTATTATTTCCCCAGCCTCATTCTCCAGGGCTTTGTAACTGTTTCAATGGCCATGAATGTGCAGAGAGAGGGAGCAGGATCAAAGGGTTAAATGGCCCATTCCTGTTCCTGCAGTTACACAGAAACAGTGACTCGCATTCAAATGCCAAAATATCGAAGTTGTTTCGAAGTAGGTTATTCAGTAACGAGAGAGCTCCGTTTGTGTTTGCGTTCACCTCCTGCTCACATTTCAGGCATTCTTTCTCCCATTGGGAGCTCTGAAGTGCTGTAAATTATATCAAATGTTGCACAACTGCAATTAGTTTCATTGCTCCCGCCTCAAGGTATGTTCCTTCATTAGCTGCCCAAATCATCGCTAAAATTGCAGGTTGTAATAACAAGTGTGAGGCTGAGATAAAGAGCATTTCCTGCAAATGTCAGAAATTTGTCAGAATCATAGTCATAAAGATGTACAGCACAGAAACAGATCCTACAACTTGTCCATGCCGACCAAATATCCCAACCTAATCTGGTCCCATTTGCCAGCACCCGGCCCATATCCCTCTAAACCCTTCCTATTCATATACCCATCCAGATGCACTTTAAGTGCAGTAATTGTATCAGCCTCTACAACATCCCCTGGCAGCTCATTCCATAGCCGTACCACCCTCTGTGTGAAAATGTCGCCACTCAGGTCACTTTTATATCGTTCCCCTCTCACCCTACAGCTATGCACTTTAGCTCTGGACTCCACCAATCCTAGGGAAAAGACATTGTCTATTTATCCTATCCATGTCCCTCATGATGTTTTAAACCTTGATAAAGTCACCCTTCAGTCTTCAACGGTCCAGGGAAAATAGCCCCAGTCTATTCAGCCTCTCCCTCCAGTTCAAATCCTCCAACCCTGGCTACGTCCCTGTAAGTCTTTTCTGAACCCTTTCAACATCCTTCAGATAGGAAGGCGACCAGAATTGCACACAATATTCCAAAAATGGCCAAACCAATGTCCTGTACAGCTGCAACATGACAACCCAAATCCTACACTCAATGCTCTGACAAATAAAGGAAAGCATACCAAACGTGGTGGAGGTATTTCCACTAGGCGGAGAGACTAGGACCCGAGGGCACAGCCTGTGAGTGAAGGGGTGACCCTTTTTAACTGAGATGAGGAAGAATTTCTTCAGACAGAGAGTGGTGAATCTGTGCAACTCACTGCTGCAGAAGGCTATAGAGGCCACGTCACTGAGTGGATTTAAAATAGTGACAGATAGGTTCTCGATGAGTGAGGGGACCAAAGGTTGTGGGGGGGGGGGGGTGGGGAAGGCAGGAGAATGGAGTTGAGAACCATATCAGCCATGATCCAATGGGAAGCAGACTCGATGGGCCAGTTCTGTTCCTGTATCTGTTGGTCCAAATGAGGGTGTGATGACTAGATTAGATTAGATTCAATATGGAAACAGGTCCTTCGGCCCAACCAGTCTACACCGACCCTCCGAAGAACAACCCACCCAGACCTATGTCCCTCTGACTAACGCACCTAACTCTGTGGGCAATTTAGCAATGGAGAACCGGCAGTGGCTAATCATCGGTGGCGAATCTGCCGTGGCGAATCGGCACCAACCCATCCTATCTACCTGCGACTCCACTTTCAAGGAGCTATGAACCTGCACTCCATTCTTGTGCAACTCCACATTATAGAAAACCCACGCTTCAGAAACAGCACTTAACGTGTTGGGGCCAATCATGTTGTAACGAATGTACATTTGAAAAATTCAGGCTAGGATTTGACTTGACAACATCTCCTACCTGAGGCATTGTGGGCGTTGTTTATTCATGTGATTTATCTGTTACTTGTGTTTGCCTCATGTTAATCTTGAGATGGTAGAACATGTCACATGTCAATCTTTCCTTCTGTGTGTATCTCGAGTTAGTTTTCTTTGTAATAAGTTAATTAAACTTTGTTTAAGAAAGTAATCTTGAAGATTTTTCTTCTAGGGGACTAATATACGAGCAAGGAAATTTGCGAGAGCTGCTCGGGAGCATTGAATCTTGTAATTTAGGGGAGGATCCAAAGAAATAGTGAGGAAAGAGATCAATCTGAGACTGGTACAGTTGGGAAAATGAGTGAGACAAACAGTCAGGGCAGGCAGGAAAAAAACAGAACAAGGTAGGATTGATAAATTAAACTGCATTTATTTCAATGCAAGAGGCCGAACAGGGAAGGCAGATGAACTAAGAGCATAGTTAGGGATATGGTACTGGGGCATAATAGCAAACACTCACCTCCACCACTTCCTCTGGCAGCTCATTCCATACATTCTTGAAAACATAGCCTCTTCAGTCGCTTTTATATCCTCCTCCTCTCACCCTAAATCTATGCCCTCTCGTTCTGGACTCCTCCACCCCAGGGAAGAGACTTTGTCTACTTATCCCATCTGTGCTCATCATGACTGACGTCAGTCACCAGCCCTGCCTTATTTCCCAAGGAATAAAGGCCAGGTGCTGACTAATGGGACGAGACTGGGTTCGGATATCTGGTCAGCATGGACGAGTTGGAGCGAATGGCCTGATTCCGTGCTGTACATCTCTATGACTAATGCAATCATCATGTTATACAAGAACTGGTTGTGTTGGCATTATCAAATCTGGTCAAATGTGTAGTGTAGGAGGGCCAAGTAAATAAGTGTGAAAGGTGGAATAACATCCTTCTCACCCCCAATCTGTTATCATAGAATCCATAGAATCCCTACAGTGTGGAAACTGGCCCTTCAGCCCAATGAGACCACACCGACCCTCCGAACAGTAAGCCACACAGACCTATTCCCTCACTACTGTACCCTAAACTGCACATACCTGGACATGATGGGACAATTTAGCATGGTCAATTCACCCTAATATGCACATCCTTAGGCACTATGGACAATTTGGAATGGCCAGTTCACCATAACCTACACATCCTTGGATACTATGGACAATTTAGCATGGCTAATCCATCCCAACCTGCACATCCCTCAACACTAGGGGACAATTTAGCACGGCCAATTCACCCTAATCTGCACATCCCTGGACATTATGGGATAACTTAGCACGGCCAATCCACCCGAACCTGCATGTCTATGGACTGTGGGATGAATTCGGAGCACCCGGATGAAACCCACACAGACACGGGGAGAATGCACAAACTCCACGCAGATCATCACCTGAGGATGAAATCGAACCCGAGTCCGTGGCGCTGTGAGGCAACAATGTTCCATATTACCATTTTTACAGACCACCTTTGTGACACACCTCACCCTGTCTTCTTCAAAACATGATTACAGCCGTAAACGTGGGATATGGGCCAAATGCTGGCAAATGGGATTCGATTAAATGATGATATCTGGTCGGTATGGAAGAATTGCACCAAAGGATCTGTTTCCGTGCTGTCCAACTCTCTGACTGTGTGAATGGGGATATGGTTCCCAGTCAGTGTGTTGGAGTTGGGCTGGGAACTTCTTGTGTGCCGATTCTTTTGCTTCCCCTGAGCATCCACGTCATGGGTTGGGGAGGGTTTTCTGCACCACTCTTGCTTTGGTACTGCATTGCATCTTGTCCCAGTGCTGTTACAGGCATTTTAGATGGGTTCATGACCATTGTAGCATCCTGTGCCTTCAGTCATTCCTTGATGTCACATGGACTGAATCGAATTGGCTAATGGCTGATGTTCATGATGCTGGGAATCTCATGGGGGAGACCGAGATGGATCACCCACTTGGCACTTCTGGCTGAAGGTGTTACAGATGCTTCAGCCTCATCTTTTGGACCTGATGGGTTGGGATCCTCCAGGCAGTGAGAGGTGATAAGGGATAAGGCCAGGTGCTGACAAATGGGACAAGATTAGGTTCAGAAAGGGTCTGATTCCTTCCTGAACATATGACTAATGCAATCATCATGTTACAGAAGAACTGGTTGTGTTGGCATTATCAAATCAGGTAAAATGAGAAGTGCTACCACAGAGCAATACCAAACATGCACTAAACAATGAGTTAATTTACTGATCCATTTCGGTCTCCCCCATGAGATTCCCAGCATCATGAACGTAACGCTCCTGGGCAAACAGCCACTTAGAATCATGAAGTCATACATGCTCCAGCCCGTCCATGTGACCAGATATCCCAACCCAATCTAGTCCCACCTGCCAGCACCCGGCCCATATCCCTCTCAACCCTTCCTACTCCTATACCCATCTAGATGCTGTTTAAATGTTGCAATTGTACCAGCCTCCGCCACTTCCTCTGGCAGCTTATTCCACACATAGAGTCATAGAGATTTACAGCATGGAAACAGACCCTTCGGTCCAACCCGTCCATGCTGACCAGATATCCCAACCCAATCTAGTCCCACCTGCTAGCACCCGGCCCATATCCCTCCAAACCCTTCCTATTCATATACCCATCCAAATGCCTCTTATCTGTTGCAATTGTACCAGCCTCCACCACATCCTCTGGCAGCTCATTCCATACACGTACCACCCTTTGCAAAAAAAAATTGCCCGTTAGGTCTCTTTTATATCTTTCCCCTCTCACCCTAAACCTATGCCCTCTAGTTCTGGACTCCCCAACCCCAGGGAAAAGACTTTGCCTATTTACCCTATCCATGCCCCTCATAATTTTGTAAACATCTATAAGGTCACCCCTCAGCCTCCGATGCTCCAGGGAAAACAGCCCGAGCCTGTTCAGCCTCTCCCTGTAGCTCAGATCCTCCAACCCTGGCAACATTCTTGTAAATCTTTTCTGAATCCTTTTAAGTTTCACAACGTCCTTCCGGTAGGAAGGAGATCAGAATTGCACGCAATATTCCAACAGTGGCCTAACCAACGTCCTGTACAGCCGCAACATGACCTCCCAACTCCTGTACTCAATACTCTGACCAATAAGAGAAAGCATACCAAACGCCTTCTTCACTATCCTATCTACCTGCGACTCCACTTTCAAGGAGCTATGAACCTGCACTCCAAGGTCTCTTTGTTCAGCAGCACTCTCTAGAACTTTACCATTAAGTATATAAGTCCTGTTAAGATTTGTTTTCCCAAAATGCAGCACCTCGCATTTATCTGATTTAAATTCCATCTGCCACTTCTCAGCCCATTGGCCCATCTGGTCAAGATCCTGTTGTAATCTGAGGTAGCCCTCTTCACTGTCCACTACACCTCCAATTTTGGTGTCATCTGCAAACTTACTAACTGTACCTCTTATGCTCACATCCAATCATTTATGTAAATGACAAAAAGTAGAGGGCCCAGCACCGATCCTTGTAGCACTCCACTGGTCACAGGCCTCCAGTCTGAAAAACAGCCCTCCACCATTACCCTCTGTCTTCTACCTTTGAGCCAGTTCTGTATCCAAATGGCTGGTTCTCCCTGTATTCCATGAGATCTAACCTTGCTAATCAGTCTCCCATGGGGAACCTTGTCAAACGCCTTACTGAAATCCATATAGATTATATCTACTGCTCTGCACTCAACAATCTTCTTTGTTACTTCATCAAAAAACTCAGTCAAGTTTGTGAGACATGATTTCCCACGCACAAAGCCATGTTGACTATCCCGAATCAGTCCTTGCCTTTCCAAATACATGTACATCCTGTCCCTCAGGATTCCCTCCAACAACTTGCCCACCACCAAGGTCAGGCTCACTGGTCTGCAGTTCCCTGGCTTGTCCTTACCACTCTTCTTAAACAGTGGCACCACGTTTGCTAACCTCCAGCCTTCTGGCACCTCACCTGCGACTATCGATGATACAAATATCTCAGCAAGAGGCCCAGCAATCACTTCTCTAGCTTCCCACAGAGTTCTCGGGTACACCTGATCAGGTCCTGGGGATTTATCCAACTTTAACCATTTCAAGACATCCAGCACTTCCTCCTCTGTAATCTGGACATTTTGCAAGATGTCACCCTGTATTCCCGTACATTCTATATCTTCCATATCCTTTTCCACAGTAAACACTGATGCAAAATATTCATTTAGTATCTCCCTCATTTTCTGTGGCTCCACACAAACGCCGCCTTGCTGATCTTCGAGGGGCTCTATTCTCTCCCTAGTTACCCTTTTGTTTTTAATATATTTGTAAAGCCCCTTTGGATTCTCCTTAATTCTGTTTGCTAAAGCTATCTCATGTCCCCTTTTTGCCCTCCTGATTTCCCTCTTAGGTATACTCCTACTTCCTTTATACTCTTATAAGGATTCACTCGATCTATCCTGCCTATACCTGACATATGCTTCCTTCCTTTTCTTAACCAAACTCTCAAATTCTTTAGTCATCCAGCATTCCCTATAGTTACCAGCCTTCCCTTTCACCCTGACAGGAATATACTTTCTCTGGATTCTTGTTATCTCATTTGTGAAGGCTTCCCATTTTCCAGCCATCCCTTTACCTGCAAACATCAGCCCCCAGTCAGCTTTCAAACGTTCTTGCCTAATACCATCAAAATTGGCCTTTCTCCAATTTAGAACTTCAACTTTTAGATCTGGTCTATCCTTTTCCATCACTATTTTAAAACAAATAGAATTATGATCAGTGGCCCCAAAGTGCTCCCCCACTGACACCTCAGTCTACTGCCCTGCCTTATTTCCCAAGAGTAGGTCAATTTTTGCACCTTCTCTAGTAGGTACATCCACATACTGAATCAGAAAATTGTCTTGTGCACACTTAAGAAATTCCTCTCCATCTAAACCTTTAACACTATGGCAGTCCCAGTTGATGTTTGGAAAGTTAAAATCCCCTACCATAACCACTCTATTATTCTGACAGACAGCTGAGATCTCCTTACAAGTTAGTTTCTCAATTTCCCTCTGACTATTGGGGGGTCTGTAATCCAATCCCAATAAGGTGATCATCCCTTTCTTGTTTCTCAGTTCCACCCAAATAACTCCCCTGGATGTATTTCTGGGAATATCCTCCCTCAGCACAGCTGTAATGCTATCCCTTATCAAAAATGCCACTCCCCCTCCTCTTTTGCCTCCCTTTCTATCCTTCCTGTAGCATTTGTATCCTGGAACATTCAGCTGCCAGTCCTGCCCATCACTGAGCCATGTGTCTGTAATTGCTATGATATCCCAGTCCCATGTTCCTAACCATGCCCTGAGTTCATCTGCCTTTCCTGTTCGGCCCCTTGCATTGAAATAAATGCAGTTTAATTTATTAGTCCTACCTTGTCCCTGCCTGCCCTGACTGTTTGATTCACTTCTGTTCTCAGCTGTACCCGCCCCACCCTCCCACCTTACTAGTTTAAATCCTCCCAAACAGTTCTAGCAAATTTCCCTGCCAGTATATTAGTCCCCTTCCAATTTAGATGCAATCCGTCCTTCTTGTACAGGTTACTTCTACCCCAAAAGAGATTCCAATGATCCAAAATGTGAATCCTTCTCCCATACACCAGCTCCTCAGCCATGGATTCATCTGCTCTGTCCTCCTATTCCTGCCCTCACTAGCTCGTAGCACTGGGAGTAATCCAGATATTACTACCCTTGAGGACCTCCTTTTTAAAATTCTACCTAACTCTCTGTAATCTCCCTTCAGAGTCTCAATCTTTTCCCTTCCAATGTCTTTGGTTCCAATATGGACAGTGACCTCCTGCTGGCCCCTCTCCCCTGTGAGAACATTGTGCACCCTCTCTGAGACATCCTTGATCCTGGCACCAGGGAAACAACACACCATTCTGCTTTTTCTCTATGGCCACAGAAACGTCTGTCTGTACCTCGGCCTACAGAATCCCCTAACACAATTGATCTCTTGGAAGCCGACGTACCCCTCGTCGCATTAGAGCCAGTCTCAATACCAGAAACTTGGCTGTTTGTGCTACGTTCCCCTGAGAATCCATCACCCCCTACATTTTCCAAAACAGCATACCTGTTTGAAATGGGTATATCCACAAAAGACTCCTGCTCTAGCTGCCGACCTCTCGTACCCTTCCTGGAGTTAACCCATCTATGTGACTGCATCTGAGACTTTCCCCCCTTTCTATAACTGCCATCCATCGCATACTGTAGCTGTTGCAAATTCCTCATCGCTTCTATTTGTCTCTCCAACCGATCCACTTGATCTGATAAGATTTGCATCCAACAGCATTTATGGCAGATGTAATCCGTAGTAACCCTTAAACTCTCTTTAAACTCCCACATCTGACAAGAAGTACATGTCACTGCAAAGGCCATTTTTGCTCTTTCACAATCTACAGACCCAGAAAATAACATCATCTTATTCCTCTACAAACACTGCCCCAGGTTAAATTAATAGCTATGGCTTATATTTTAAGTTTAATCAAGACTAAGCTTCAAAAACATATAATCAAGAAAGAATCCACTGTCCCCACTACTGCAGCCTTTCTATTGGACAGATATATCACCCTCTGTGTGAAAATGTTGCCCCCTAGGTCTCTTTTATATTCTTCCCCTCTCAGTCTAAACCTATGCCCTCTACTGCTGGACTCCCCCACAAGTAGGGAAAAGATATTTACCCTATCCATGCCCCTCATGATTTTATAAACCTCTATGAGATCACCCCTCAGCCTCTGACACTCCAGGGAAAACCACCCCAGACTGTTCAACCTTTCCCTGTAGCTCAAATCATCCAAACCTTGCAAAATCCTTGTAAATCTTTTCTGAATGCTTTCAATTTCACAACATCTTTCCGATAGGAAGGAGACCAGAATTGCACGCAATATTCTAACAGTGGCGTAACCAATGTCCTGTACAGCCGCAACATGACGTCCCAACTCCTGTATTCAATACTCTGACCAATAAAGGAAGCATACCAAATGCCTACATGACTATCCTATCCACCTGCAACTCCACTTTGAAGGATCTATGAACCTGCACTCCAAGGTCTCTTTGTTCAGCAACATTCCCCAGGACATTACCAAAAAGGTTAGATTAGATTCCCTCCAGTGTGGAAACAGGCCCTTCAGCCCAACTAGTCCACACCGACCCTCCAAAGAGTAACTCACCCAGACCCATTCCCTCTAATTAATGCACCTAACTCTGTGGGCAATTTAGCATGGCCAATTCACCTAACCTGCACATCTTTGGACTGTGAGAGGAAACCAGAGCACCCGGAGGAAACCCACGTAGACACAGGGAGAATGTGCAAACTCTACACTGACAGTAGGCCAAAGCTGCAATCGAACGTGGGACCCTGGTGCTGGGAGGCAGCAGTGCTAACCACTGAGCCGCCACGCTGCCCATGAACATGTGAGCACGACACAGACAGTTACCGGAGGGTGGAATTGAACCTGGGTTACTGGTGCTGTGAAGTCGCAGTGCTAACCATTGAGCCACCATGCTGCCCTCAGGTTGGAAATATAAATAACTCCAATCTCGATCATGAACCTGTGACATCAAAAGACATGATGGAGATATTACCAGCAAATATAAATGCAGTTGAATGTTTTTAGGATGAATTTCACCAAATCATAAAGAAGGACACATCAAACATCATGGAGCTGTCAGCTTCTGTAATTCGCCCAGTGATTGTGTCTGGATCTGTCATCACTGCTCGAGCAGTTGCAGCTTTGATTGCAGCCTATTTGTAATGTCAGCTGCTGCTGTCTGGTGTGTTGTCTCTGAGGTGATCTACATCATGAAATGTTGGCTCATGATTTGGTCTATCTGTTACAGAGCAGAGGCTGACACCCCTCTGATAATAAAACTGAAACACCCAGAAAAGATCACCTCGTAATCTAATAAAAATAAATGTGAAAGGTGGTATAACATACCCCTCACCCCCAATCTGTTCCCATAGAATCCCTACAGTGTGGAAACTGGCCCTTCAGCCCAATGAGTCCACACCGACCTTCCGAAGAGTAAGCCACCCAGACCCATCGCTGACTACTCTACCCTAATCTGCACATCCCTGGACACGTTGGGAAAATTTAGCATGGCCAATTCAACCTAATATGCACATCCTTAAACACTGTGGACAATTTGGAATGGCTCATCCACCATAACCTACACATCCTTGGATACTATGGACAATTTAGCATGGCCAATTCACCCTAACCTGCACATCCCTGAACATTATGGGATAATTTAGCACGGCCAATCCACCCGAACCTGCACATCTTTGGACTGTGGGATGAATTTGGTGCACCCGGATAAAACCCACACAGACACGGGGAGAATGCACAAACTCCACGCAGATCATCACCTGAGGATGAAATCGAACCCGAGTCCGTGGCGCTGTGAGGCAGCAGTGTTCCATATTACCATTTTTACAGACCACCTTTGTGACACACCTCACCCTGTCTCCTTCAAAACATGATTACAGCCGTAAACGTGGGATATGGGCCAAATGCTGGCAAATGGGATTCGATTAAATGATGATATCTGGTCGGTATGGAAGAGTTGCACCAAAGGATCTGTTTCCGTGCTGTCCAACTCTCTGACTGTGTGAATGGTGATATGGTTCCCAGTCAGTGTGTTGGAGTTGGTCTGGGAGCTTCTTATGTGCCGATTCTTTTGCTTCCCCTGACCGTCCACGTCATGGGTTGGGGAGGGTTTTCTGCACCACTCTTGCTTTGGTACTGCATTGCATCTTGTCCCAGTGCTGTTACAGGCATTTTAGATGGGTTCATGATCATTGCAATATCGTGCCCCTTCAGTCATTCCTTGATGTCACATGGACTGAATCGAATTGGCTAATGGCTGATGTTCATGATGCTGGGAATCTCATGGGGGAGACCGAGATGGATCACCCACTTGGCACTTCTGGCTGAAGGTGTTGCAGATGCTTCAGCCTCACCTTTTGGACCTGATGGGTAGGGATCCTCCAGGCAATGAGAGGTGATAAGGGATAAGGGCCAGGTGCTGGCAAATGAAACAAGATTAGGTTCAGATATCTGGTCCACATGGACGAGTTGGAGCGGAGGATCTGATTCCGTGCTGTACATCTCTATGACTAATGCAATCATCATGTTACAGAAGAACCAGGTAAAATGAGAAGTGTAGGAGGGCTACCACAGAGCAATACTAAACATGCACAAAACAATTTACTTATGTCACAACAAAGGGTTGCTCAACAGTGGGAAATCAACTTGCAATAGGCAGGGATAAGTAATTCTACACAGTGTTCAACTTTTGGTTGTGACTGATGGTGGACGATTAAATCATTAATTGGAGGAGGTCAGTCACCTCCAACCTCATTGCCTGGAGGACACCAAGCCTTCAGGTCTAATCTTTTCTGAACCCCTTCAAGTTTCAGAACATCGTTCTGATAGGAAGGAGCCCAAAATTGCACACAATATTCTAACAGTGGCCTAACCAATGTCCTGTATAGCTGCAACATGACCTCCCAACTCCTGTACTCAATACTCTGACCAATAAAAGAAAGCATACCAAACGCCTTCTTCATTATCCTATCTACCTGCAACTCCACTTTCAAGGAGCTATAAACCTGCACTCCAAGGTCTTTTTGTTCAGCAATACTCCCCAGGACCTTACCATTAAGATTAGATCAGATTCCCTCCAGTGTGGAAACAGGCCCTTCGGCCCAACTAGTTCACACCGACCCTCCGAAGTATAACCCACCCAGACTCGTTCCCCCTAACTAATGCACCTAACGCTATGGGCAATTTAGCACGACCAATTCACCTAACCTGCACATCTTTGGACTGTGGTAGGAAACTGGAATACCCGGCGGAAACCCACGCAGACACAGGGAGAATGTGCAAACTCCACACAGCCGCCCGAGACTGGAATCAAATCCAGGTCCCTGGCTCTGTGAGGCAGCAGTGCTAACCACTGAGCCACCGTGCCGCCCTAAGTCCTGCTGTGATTTACTTTTCCAAAATGCAGCACCTCACATTTATCTAAATTAAACCCCATCTGCAACTCCTCAGCCCATTGGCCTATCTGATCAAGATCCTGTTGTACTCTGAGGTAACCTTCTTCGCTGTCCACTACACCTCCAATTTTGTTGTCATCTGCAAACTTACCAAATGTACCTCCTATGTTCACAGCCAAATGGTTTATATAAATGATGAAAAGCAATGGACCCAGCACCGATCACAGCCGTAAATGTGCAGTGGTTTCTGTGCAGAATGTTTACAGTGAGAGACACCAGGATTGTTGTCTATCCTGGCAGACTCCTCACATCTCTCCCATTCGTCAGCTTTTGGCAGTGATGAATGATGGAGATTTCTGATTGAGATTCATAACTACTGCCAGTACTTTGTTGTACTTTAATTGTCCTCAGGGTCAGCAGAATTGGAGTGGTCAGGAATCTGGGTGGTGGAACATGTCAGAGTATCTGGGAGTTAATGCATCACAAAAGGAAGCCTTTGGGCCCATCATGCCTGCCCCTGCTGTCCCAATAAACATTTCCCTCACTGCCATCCTCCTCCTTTCACCCCGTGACTCTGCACATTCCTTCTCAAACATGTCCCCTGCCATTTTGAACACCTCCGTGGAATCTGCCCCCACCACACTCCGGGCCAGTGCACCCCAGAGTCTCACCTTTCTCTCAATGAGTCAATGTTTTCCCTCCGCTGCTCCTGCTTCCTTTACCAACCACGTGAAGCCTGTGCTTTCTCCCACCATTGGTACAGCACAGGGTCTCAGTGGTTAGCACTGCTGCCTTTGAACACCAGGGACATGGGTTCGATTCCACCCTTGAGTGACTGTCTGTGTGGAGTTTACACCTTGTGTCTATTTGGGTCGCGCCTGGGTGCTGTGGTTTCCACCCACTGTCCAAAGATCTGCAGGTTTAGGGTGGATTGGCCACGCTAAATTGCCCCATAGTGTCACTGGGATGTGCAGGCGAGCTATATTAGCTGGTCAGATGCTCTTCAATGGGTCAGTGTGGACATGATGGGCCACATGGTCTGCTTCCACACTCGAGGGATTCTTCAGTGTACTGACCCCTCGTGATTGTGGACACCTCCATCAAATCTCTGCTCAGCTTTCTCCTCTCTGAGGCACACAGATGTAACCTCTCCAATCTATCGACAGAACCACGCAGCTTGTCCAGAATTAAAGCTGAATCTATTAGAGTATGCCTGTGATAACAGGAGATGATACGCATTTAGCTGCCTGCACTGGGCAACTGAACATTTGACCAAAGTCTGAGAAACAATCTTTTGGAAATCGCATTTTGGTCTTTTCAGTTTGTAACTTTGCTGAGTGGTTTCCCGTGTTCCTGTCGAATTGTTCAATCCCACAATCAGGAACCCCATGATCACTGTACACTTCCTCCTCATGACATGCTGACCTCTTTTAATCGTCCCCAATCAGCAGACGGGCGTGCTGTGATATTCGCTACCAAATAATCGTCTCAGAAAATGGCTTATTTATTTCCCTAGTTCAGCGTGTTAGGCTCCAGGGGTTGGTGATGATTCACCGCTGATGATTAGCCACTGCCAGTTCTCCACCAGCGTTTCTCCACTGGGGTTGTTTGACCTGTGGAAACTATTCGCCCCCAGAAAACATATATATGTAGTGATTGTTTCCCCCCACCTGTTCTTTCAGACTTCTCAGTCCCCTTTATTTATACAACTACATATTGATTTAAAAAAAATGTAAAATAAATATCATTTTATTGGTTTATATATAAAAATGAGTTACAAACTTTAACCAGAAAAAGGAAATATATTTTAAAAATCTTTATAATGGCAGTAAAATCCCACATTAATATTAAACAATCAAATTTTAGTTCACTTGATAGTTATGCGCTATTCCTCTAAGTTTTCCAAACAATCTCTTTTACCATATTCAAGAACAATTTTTTTATTCTATCATCTGCGAATCGATTTTTTTAGCTTTATTTTTTAATCACAGTGCCACTTTTGATGTGGAAATATCCATTCCATCGGCCCCTTTGTTCACATCGCCAAAACTTAATACTTGAATCACTCTTGGATAGTTTATCAAAATCATATATAAAACCCTGGTGGTAAAACTTCTTATTTCCGCGTTTACTAATAATTTCTGTTTCCATTTTGAAGACTTGGGGGGTAAGTGGGAAAAAAAATACAAGCTTAAAAAAAACTCTCCTGTAACGAAAATAAGTTGTTACTGAAACAACGCAAACACTACCTTAACCAATATAACGACAATTTTATTTCGTTTAGATATGCTTGTTCTCTAACATTTTCAACGTTGTTAAATAAGAAAAATATATTAACAAAAGTAAATGGTTATTAAAACAAGTAAAGTAGGTAAAAACAATGACTGCAGATGCTGGAAACCAGAGTCCAGATTAGAGTGGTGCTGGAAAAGCACAGCAGGTCAGGCAGCATCCGAGTAGCAGGAAAATCGACGTTTCGAGCAAAAGCCCTTCTATTAAAACAAGTAAACACTATCACCAATATTCAGAATATACGACTTATTTATGGTGGCGAATCGTCTTCAGTGGCCAATGGGCCGTGGCTAAGCATCCTCTGTGGTTAAAGGGGAGTGGCTAATCGTCGTTGGCGAATGGTCCCATCCCGGGTTCCTGACTGAACTTACACATGCTCTTTGTCACACAGTCGTACAGCCCAGAAGAGGCCATTCAGCCCAGGAAGTCTGCACACACCTGTTGACACTAATCCCACTTTCCATCCCTTGGCCCATCGGCCATCAATGCTGAGACATTTCAATTGTTCCTGCATGTTCCTTTAAAAGGTTGTGAGGTTTTCCACCTCGACCACCCTCCAGCTGTGACTGACTGTCCCTGTGTCTGATATTCCGATACTCCCAGTTCCTAAGTACTTTCTTTCTTTCAAAAATATACTTTATTTGAAAATACTTTGATGATCTATACAACTGGACATGCCATACATATGTAAACATTCCATTTGTTTGCATACCGAAACAGAGTAATCATTCCTGTTTACAGGTCTGTACGGTTACAGTTTTAGCTGAGGTGTCAGCAGAGCCCAATGACTGCATGGGCCCCCTGATCTTCTCTAGGCGGGCAGATGTTACACGGTGGTCTTTCCCCACCGCGCCTTGGCGGCAGCTGCCCCAAGCTTCAGCGCGTCCCTCAACACGTAGTCCTGGACCTTGGAATGTGCCAGTCTGCAACACTCAGTCGGGGTCAACTCCTTCAGCTGGAAGATCAACAGGTTTCGGACCGCCCAGAGAGCGTCCTTCACCGAGTTGATGATCCTCCAGGCACAGTTGATGTTCGTCTCGGTGTGCGTCCCGGGGAACAGGCCGTAGAGCACGGAGTCCCGCGTCACGGCGCTGCTTGGGACGAACCTCGACAAATACCACTGCATTCCTCTCCAGACTTCCTCTGCATAGGCACATCCCAGAAGGAGGTGTGTGACAGTCTCGTTCCCCCCGCAGCGGCTTCGAGGGCAGCGTGCGGTGCGGCTGAGAGTCCGGGCGTGCATAAAGGATCTCACAGGCAGAGCCCTTCTCACCACCAGCCAAGCCATGGTGCTTGATGGTAAGTTCTGGCAATGAGGCATTCTGCCAAATGGCTTTGACAGTCTGCTCAGGGAACCGCTCGATAGGATCCGCCCTCTCCTTTCCCGAAGGGTCTCGAGGACACTACGTGCTGATCACTTCCTGATGGACTTGTGGTCAAAGGTGTTTTTGTTCATAAACTTCTCCACGAAGGACAGGTGATACGGAACGGTCCAACTACTCGGAGCGTTCCGCGGCAGTGAGGCCAGGCCCATCCTTCGCAACACCAGGGACAGGTAGAACCTCAGTACGTAGTGACACTTGGTGTTTGCGTACCGGGGATCCACGCACAGCTTGATGCAGCCACACACAAAGGTGGCCATCAGGGTGAGGGTGGCATTGGGTGTATTTTTTCCCCCATTGCCCAGATCTTTGTACAGCGAGTCCCTTCGGACCCGTTCCATCTTTGATCTCCATATAAACTGAAAGATGGCCCGGTTCTGGGAATAGGCCAGACCTGTGCCATGTATAATAGCAATGACAGTGCCTCACACCTGATGACCAGGTTTTTTCCTGCAATGGAGAGCGACCGTAGCTTCCATCTGCCCAGTTTCTGTTTCACTTTGCTGATACGCTCCTCCCCCAAGACTTGGCGCACACCCCCCTGAACCAAATACCCAGCACCTTCAGGTGGTCGGTCCTGACGGTGAAGGGGATCGAGGATTGGTCGGCCCAGTTCCCGAAGAGCATGGCCTCGCACTTGCCTCGGTTTACCTTGGCCCCCGAGGCCCGTTCGAACTGGTCACAAATGCACACGAGTCTGCGCACGGACAGCGGATCCGAGCAGAAAACAGCGACGTCATCCATGTACAGGGAGGCCTTAACCTGTAGGCCCCCACTGCCAGGAATAGTCACCCCTCTCAGGCTCGCATCCTTCCTGATGGACTCGGCAAATGGCTCTATGCAGCACACAAACAAGGCAGGAGAGAGAGGGCAGCCCTGCCTGACTCCAGATCTGACTGGGAAGCTATCTGATTCCCACCCATTGATTGAGACTGCACTGACGATGTTGGTGTAGAGCAGTCTGATCCAATTGCAGATTCCCTCCCCAAAGCCCATTTGGAGAGAACATCTCTCATATACCTGTGTGATATCCTGTCAAAGGCTTTCTCCTGGTCCAGGCTGATGAGGCAGGTGTCCAACCCTCTGTCCTGCACGTAGGCGATCGTATCCCTGAGGAGTGCGAGACTCTCAGCGATCTTCCTGCCCGGTACAGCAAAGGTTTGGTCGGGGTGAATCACCGACCCAGAGCAGACCTGACCCGGTTGGCAATGACCTTTGACAGAATTTTGTAATCCGCATTCAACAGTGAGATTGGTCTCCAATTTTTGAGTTCCTCCCCTCCCCCTTCCGCTTGTAGATGAGGGTGATGATGCCTTTCCTCATGGATTCACTCATGGTACCTGCCCGAAGCATACTGACATACACCTCCAGCAGGTCCTGGCCAATCCCAAAGAGCGGAATAGAGCTCGACCGGTAAGCCGTCACTTCCGGGAGTTTTATTCTTTTCGATGGACCCGAAGGCCCTGGTCAGTTCATCCAGAGATAGCGGCTGGTCCAGCCTCTCGCGTGTTCTGTCGTCTAAGATCTCCGTGATAGAGGACAGGAACGACTGGGAGGCCGCGCTGTCGGTCGGCTTCGCGTCATTCAGACTGGCATAGAAGGACTTACTGATCCTCATGACATCAGTCTGAGATGACGTTATCGAGCCGTCTTCTTCCTTCAGGCTTCTGAGCACGGAGCTCTCTTTGTGCACCTTCTGGAAGAAGAAACGTGAGCACGTCTCGTCCTGCTCCACCGAGCGGACCCTGGACCGGAAAATTATCTTGGAAGCCTCCGAGACAAAGAGCGAGGCTTGCTGGCCCTTCACCTCCTTGAGGTCCTCCGTGACATCGACCCCCATCGTCTGCAGCAGGAGCAGGTTCTGTATACTTTCCTGGAGCTGGGATAGTTTTCCCCGCCTCTCTCTCGCCTCCTGAACACCTTTGAGGATGAAGAACTTCTTGATGTTCCCCTTTACTGTTTCCCACCAGTCCTCTGGGGACTCAAAGAGGGGCTTCACGGTTCTCCAACCTGCGTAGTCCCTCTTGAGCTCCTCAATGTTTCCCGGGGTCAACAGCTTTGTGTTCAGCTTCCACGTTCCCTTACCCGCCCGCTGCTTGTCCTGTAGGTGACAGTCGGCCAGCAGGAGGCAGTGGTTAGAGAAGAACACCGGCTTGATGTCGGTGGATCTGACCGAGAACGTTCGGGACACAAACAGGTAATCTATCCTTGAGCGGATAGACCCGTCTGCCCGTGACCAGGTGTATCTACGCTGCGCTCCGTCTGCAGGGGTGCTGAAGACTTCGTGCAGCTTGGCATCTTTTACTGTGTCCATCAGGGCTCTGGACGTGGCGTCCAGTTTACTGTCCCCCCCACCGGATCGTCCATCTGCATCAATGATACAGTTGAAGTCTCCGGCCAGAATGACCGCCTGGACGTAGCCAGCAACAGGGGAAGCTGCTGCAGGACAGCCAACCGTTCACTCTTACCCACTGGGGCGTACACATTAATCAGTCTCAGGGTAGCACTTAACTTAGAAACATCTTCTTCTTGAAAAAGAGTAATACATAGACCAAACGTGCAAATATTTCTGTGCATGTCAGTTCACAGTCTGCAACACCAGGGCTCTGTCTATGTCTGCAATCATCAGTCCTCCCATTGTTCGCACATTTTGCTTTAGGCTGTGTCTAAGAGCTTAATGTTAGAGGTGCACAACTCAAGTTAAATCAGTTGCTGCTGCCTCTCGGTATTATTCAAGCAGGTGTCCTACTTGTTGATATAATCACAGGGTTCAGTGAGTTTGTTGATGCTGGAATAAGCAGAAATTCCTCCAATGTTTGAACCATTCGGCAGAGCAGCTTATTCTTTTGCTTGAATTTCCTGAAGATTATCATCATTAAGTTCCGGGTTCTGGGGGAGCCCATTCTCCGATCTTCCCCACACAGATCAAAAAACACGTGACTGTGATATCTGCAGGACATGCAGCTTGCGGAGAGGAGCCAATGGCCTAGCGGTCGTATTGTTGGGCTGTGAATCTAGAGACCCAGCTGAAGTTCTGGTGTTCAAGTCCCACTACGGCAGATGGTGGGATTTGAATTCAATCCGGGGAGGAAAAAAGATCAGGAAGTAAGAATCAGATGATGATGATGATTGGAAAATCCCATTGGCTTCACTAATGTCCCTGTAGGGAAGGAACTGTGCTGTCCTTACCTGGAATGGCCGACATGTGACTCCTAACTGCCTTCTTATAATAAATGCCTCTCCAGTGACACTCACATCGTGTGAGTGAAAATGGTTTTGAAAAGTGATGCCTTCTCAGTGCAGTAACCCTACAGAGGGTGATATTTCATCACCAAGTCACCCTTTATTTACACATGAGTAGTCCTTGATGATAGTCCTGCTTCATATAGAGTCAGTCACCAGAGTGTAAGTATCCCTGATTCGTCACCTTTTTTATATCAGCCATGGTTCCCCGACTGGATCAGATTCACAGCCTCAGTCAGGGAACTCATATTCTATGAAGTCCCCCTGACTGACCTCATTCCAATCATTACACAAAGGCAGTCAAGCTGTCAGCTTCTTTTTAATTCATCTGTGAGATATGGGCAATGCTGCCTGGGTCCACCAGTTATTGCCCGTCCCTAGTTGCCCCTTGAGAAGGTGGTAGTGAGCTGCCTTCCTGAGCTGCTGCAGTCCATCTGCTGAGGTTGACCCACAATGCCCTTGGTGAGGGAATTCCAGAATTTTGTCCCAGCGACAGTGAAAGAATGGTGATATATTTCCAAGTCAGGATAGTGAGTGGCTGGAAGGGGAACTTGCAGGGGATGGTGTTCCCATGTATCTGTTACCCTTGCCCTTCTGGATGGAAGTGCTCCTGGGTTTGGAAGGTGCTGTCTAAGAACGTTTGGGGAATTTCTGCAGTGCATCTTGTAGAGGGTACACACTGCTGCTACTGTATCTTGATGGGAGAGGGAGTGAATGTTTGTGGATGTGGTGCCAATCAAATGGACTGCTTTGTTCTGGATGGTGTCAAACGTCTTGAGTGTTGTTGGGGCTGCTCCCATCCAGATAAGTGAGGAGTATTCCAACACATTTCTGAATTGTGCCTTGTAGATGGTGGACAGGCTTTGAGGAATCAGGAGGTGAGTTACTTGCTGCAGTGTTCCTCGCATCTGACCTGCTCTTGTAGCCACTGCGCTTGTGTGCCGAGTATTGGTGAATTTCTGATCTCTGGTTCTTTCGCGGTCTGCCTGAGCAGATCCTCCCAATTCCCTGCCTAAACCTCTGCCTCCCATTTTCCAGTTTGGAACCAAAGCGGATATTAGCAACAGCAGAAGCCATCAGTGTCTGGGGTGGGGGATAAGAGGAAACAGGTCAGAGAATGGCCTTGAGTAGGACTGAAACCAAAGTCAATGTATTCCCAAAGTAGGTAGGGAGTGTCCCTGGCTCACCCCTACACCTCCACCCTGCTTTTTAAATGGGGAGTAAAAAATGAGGTCTGCAGATGCTGGAGATCACAGCTGAAAATGCGTTGCTGGTTAAAGCACAGCAGGTTAGGCAGCATCTCAGGAATAGGGAATTCGACGTTTCGAGCATGAGCCCTTCATCAGGAATGAGGTCTGAGCAGGGGAAAAGGAATCGATGTCCTGTGATGAGCAGTAAATGCTTTCTGGGGAAATGGGAGAACCACGCACAGAACAGTGACCGAACTCGGAACTCTCTTGAGTTTCGGTTGAAATAGTTGCTTAAACGGGAGACGTGACCTAAAAAGCAGCCATCAGCTGTTTTTAACTCTAAGGAAAACTTGGCTGAGAGGCAGGAAACGAATAACTGGTTGTTTTTATTTCAGACTTGGGGAGGAAGTTTGTGGTGGAGATTCCCAGATGGAAGGGGGGAATTCAATTTCTGTTATTGAAAGCGGATGGACAGATGAAAAACAGCAATTAATAAAGAGGAAAATGCATTCGACTTTGTGACTAGGGGCTAGAAACATAGAATATAAGATCGAGTATTTGGTGACCATCTTGCTCAGCTGGGAGCTTGACAAGGCAACATTATTTGCAGTGGTGTCGCGTTGTGAGAGCTGGGACGCGGATAGAATATTCCTTTTCCTCAGGCAAAGATCCCTTTCATCTGGAGTAAGCGACCAGGGCGAAATGATCGTAGTCTCCAGTCCAGACAGAAGGAGAGGAAACCACAGAACAATGGGAACTGACAATGATTGCACTTGGAGCTCGTTGACAAGTGTATGACCAGCAAACAGAGCAGCCAGTCACTTGTCTTTCCCCAGTCTTCGCAAACCGCTCATGTGACGCTCCTGGGAACAGGACTCCAGTGAAAACACCGGATCAGAGACACTTCTGCCAAAATGGAGAGAGCTGGATTCATCATCTCCGTGGTGTGCTTCGTCCTATCATACGGTGAGAATCTCTTTGGGTATCAGTAGGCCGGGTCAGAGCAGGCAACTGGAAGTTTTGGGGACCTCCTGAGGGTAAAAGTAAAAGGCAGCCCCTGTGTGTTGCTTTCCTCTCTGGGTTCCTTCCTAACGGAGATACCTTGGAATTGTTCCCACAGCTGAGCCTTTCAGTATCTTCGTGTACAAGCCAGAGGTCAACGCCACCGTGGGTGATCGAGTCACCCTCCCGGTGAGACCCTCCTCCCCCGTCTCGAGTGGTTTCTGGAAGTTTGGCGGTGAGTCCATCGTCCTGTGGACCGTCGAGCCGCCTGACCTCAACGTCGCCTACACCAAACGCAAGGTGCTGCTTTTGGACAACACGTCCCTCCTCCTCCTCTCAGTAACTCTCAAAGACGCTGGGGATTACTGGGTGACGATGGACTCCCCGACTGGACAAGAAGGCAAAGCCAAGGTCACTTTGAACGTGTTCCGTAAGTTTCCTGTCTCTTGTAATCGACAATGAGCAGATCAACATGGGCCGAGCGGTAGACAGTGTTCACTTGGACTTCAGTTTGACAAGGTTTCACATGATGGACTATAATTAGCAAAGTTCGATCACACGGGATTCAGGGTGAACTTGCCAATTAGTCACAAAATGGGCTTTATGGTGAGAGACAGGGTGGTGATGGAGGGGTGTTGTTCAGATTGGAGACTTGTGACCAGGGTGTTCCACAGGGATCAGCGCTGGGTCCACTTTTGTTTGTCATTTATAGAAATGATTCAGGTGAACCTATAGAAAGCATGTTTCATAAGTTTATGGATGACACCAAGACAGTGGAGTGGGCAGTGAAGAAGGTCACCTAAGATTACAAGAACATCTTGATCAATTGGGTGAATAGGCAGATGAGTGGCAAATGGAGTTTACTTCAGATAAATGTACCACATTTTGTTAAGATAAACAAAGACAGGACTTAAACGATTAAAGTAGGGCACTGGGGAGTGTTATGGAACAGAGAGACCAAGGAGTTCAGGTACAAAATGCTTTCAAGTTTGCATCAGATCGAGATAGGGCAGTTAAGAAGGCCTTTAGCATACTTGCCTTCATTGCTCACAAGAATGTTGGAGTTGGGATGTTATTTTGAAGATGTACAGGATGTTGGAGAGGCGTCTGCTGGAATAGTGTCCAGTCCTGATCACCCTGTTACAGGAAGGTGACCTTACAGAAGTTTATAAAATCAGGAGGGGCATGGATAAGGTGCATGCCTTTTCCCTCGTGTGGGGGATTTCAAGACCAGGGGCGTATTTTAAAGGTGAGAGGAGAAAATTGTTTAAAAAAGACACGGGAGGCAATTTGTTTCAACAAAGGTTAGTGGTGCCGATAGTAGTCATGGTTTGGAGATGCCAGTGTTGGACTGGTGTGCTTCCAATTAAACCGGTTGGACTAGAACCTGGTGTTGTGTGGTTTTTAACTTTGTTTCATCAAAGGGTGGACCGTGTGTGGAATGAACTTCCAGAGGAAGTGGTGGATGTGGGTCCAGTTAGAATGTTTAAAAGACATCTAGACAACCACCTGATGAAGGAGCATCACTTCGAGAGCTAGTGCTTCCAAATAAACCTGTTGGACTATAGCCTGGTGTTGTGTGGTTTTTAACTTTGTCCATCCCAGCCCAACACCGGCATCTCCAAATCATGACATTTAGATAAGTACAGGAATAGGAAATATTTGGAGAATTACATGCTAAGTGCAGGCAGATGGATCTAGTTGAGTTCAGGATTATGGTCGCCATGGCAATGGACTGAGGGATCTGTTTCTGTGCTGGAAGTGTCTATGACTCCATAACTTGAATTGGGCATGTGATGAGGCTCATTTGGTGTTTTATTTATTGATATAAAATGCTTAGATTCGATTTGATTCCCTACAGTGTGGAAACAGGCCCTTTGGCCCAACACGTCCACACCGACCCTCCGAAGAGTAACCCACCCAGGCCCATTTCCCTCTGAATAACGCACAATTTAGCAAGGCCAATTCACCTGGCCTGCACCTCTGTGAAAGGAAGCCCCCACAGACACAGGGAGAATGTGCAAATTCGACATAGGCAGTTACCTGAGGCTGGAATCCAACCTGGGACCCTGGTGCTGTGAGGCAGCAGTGCTAACTGCTAAATCATCGTACCGCCCTGCGTTTATGTTTATAAAAATAAAGAACTGTAGGTGCTTAAGCTCTGAGATGAAAGACAGCAATTGCTAGAGAAACTCAGCAGGTCTGACAGCATTTGGGAAGAGAGAAAGCAGTCTTAACGCTTCAGAACACAGGTCACTGGAGCCGAAACATTGAGTTTGCTTTTTCTCTCTCTGTCAGACCTGCTGTTTCTCGAGTTATTTCTGCTTTTCGCTTCTTTCTGTTTGTCTTGGCCGGGTACGATACTTGTAATTCTGTGTCAAAGGTATAATTCAGACTCTGTGATTCAGCCAAACTCTAGATCAGATTCCCTACAGTGTGGAAACAAGCCCTTCAACCCCAACCCTCCAGAGAGTAACCCATCCCCCTATGTTTACCCCTGACTAATGCACCATCCACGATTTAGCATGGCCAGCCCACCCTAACCTGCACATTGGGGGAGGAAACCGGAGCAAGTCCATGCAGACACGGGGAGAACGTGCAGACTCCACACAGACAGTCACCCAAGGCAGGAATCAAACCTGGGTCCCTGGTGCTGTGAGGCAGTAATGCTAACCACTGAGCCACTGCACCTGTACAAGCTAAGACCATAAGAAATAGGAGCAGGAATAGTCCATTCAGCCCCTCAAGCCTGGTCTGCCATTCAATACGAAAGTGGCTGATCTGACATTTCTCACGGCCACTTCCCTGCTCGTTCCCCATAACCACTGATTCCACGACTGATCAAAAATCTATCTCAGCCTCAAATATATCGAAGGACTCTGCCCCCACAGCAAGGAGTTACAAGACTCACAACCCTGAGGGAAAGGAAATTCCTACTCATCTCATTCTTAAATTGGCCACCCCTTTATTCTGAGACTCTACACTCTGGTCCTAGACTCTCCCATGAAGGGACACCTCTTTTACCCAGGAAAGCTCCTGAAGAATCTGACATCTTTCAATGAGATCACCTCTCATCCTTCTAAAGTACACTGCACAGAGTCCCCATCTGTTTGTCTTCGACATCATGGAACCCCTACAATGCATAAGCAGGCCATTCAGCCCATTGAGTCCACACTGACCCTTGAAAGAGCATTCCACCCTGGGCCTTACATTTCCCATGGCCAATCCACCTGACCCATACATCTTTGGACTGAGGGAGGAAAGTGGAGCACCCGGAGGAAACTCACGCAGACACGGGGAGAACGTGCAAACTCCACACAGCCAGTTGCCTGAGGCTGGAATCAAACCTGGTCCCTAGTGCTGTGAGGCAACAGTGCTAACTACTGAACCACGATGCTTCCCTTTGCTTGTGAGACAATACCTCCACACAGAGAATTACTCAAGTGAACCTGTTCTGATCTGATTTGGAGACACCAGTATTGGACTGGGGTGTACAAAGTTAAAAACCACACAACACCAGGCTGTAGTCCAACGGGTTTATTTGGAAGCACAAGCTTTCCGAGTGCTGCTCCATCATCAGGTGGTTGACCAGCTGATCTGCCAGACTTTTATTCTGAGTCAAAGGTGTAACTGAGACTCTGTGATTCAGCCAAACTCGATAAGTTGAGAGATTTGAATTCTGTTCAGAGAGGGAGATGGTGGTGTAATAGCATTGTCACTGGACTAGTAATCCAGAGGTCAAGGTTTGAGATATAGATTCAGATCTCACAATATCAGTTGGTGGAACTGGAATTCAGTGAATAAAGCTGGATTTTAAACCTTGTCATCAGTAATAATGACCCATTTGATTGACTGATTCCTTTTGTGAAGGGAATTTGCCTTCTTTACCTGGTTGACTGACATGTAACTCCATACCCACAGCAATATGGCTGATTCTGAACTGCCATCTGAAACAGTCCAGCAAGCTACTCAGTTCAACAAATGCTTGCCTTGCCAGCAACACCCATGGAAGAAAAGAATAAACCAATTAATCACTTTGTGGGTGGCACAGTAGCTCAGTGGTTAGCACTGCTGCCTCACAGCGCCAGAAATCCTGGTTCAATTCCTGCCTCAGGCGACTGTCTGTGTGGAGCTTTCACATTCTCCCCGTATCTGCGTGGGTTTCCTCCCACAGTCCAAAAATGTGCAGGTTAGGTGAATTGGCCAGGCTAAATTGCCTGTAGTGTTAGGTGTAGGGGAATGGGTCTGGGTGGGTTGCTCTTCAAAGGGTCAGTGTGGACTTGTTGGGCCAAAGGGCCTGTTTCCACACTGTAAGTAATCTGAACAGGAATAGTATCTTTTAAACATTGTAATTGTACCTGCATCCAACACTTCCTCAGGGAGTTCATTACACATGTGAACCACCCTCTGTGTAAAAAATTTGCCCCTCATGTCTTTTTACAATGTCCATCCTCTCACGTTAAAAATGTGCCCTCTAGTCTTGAGATCCCCCCTCTTAGGGAAAAGACACCTCCCATTGTCAGCACAGGACATTAACAGAGTGGCACGGTGGCTCCGTGGTAAGTACTGCGGCCTCATAGCACCAGGGACCTGGATTTGATTCCAGCCTCAGGCAACTGGCTGTGTGGAGTTTGCATGTTCTCCCTGAGTCTGTGTGGGTTTTCTCCCACAGTCCAAAGATGTGCAGGTTAGGGTGAATTGGCCATGCTAAATTGTCCCATAGCATTCAGGGTTTGTAGGTTAGGTGCATTAGTCAAGGGTAAATGCAGGGGAACGAGTCTGGGTTGGTTACTCTTTAGAGGGTTGGCGTGGATTTGTTGGGCCGAATGGCCTGTTTCCACACTGTAGGGATTCTATGATTAACCCTCTCTATACCTCTCATCATTTTGCAAACTACTATAAGGTCACCTCTCAGTCTCCTGCACTCCAGTGAAAATAGCCCCAGCCTAACCAGCATTTCTTTATAACGCAAGCCTTCCATATCCAGCACCGTCCTTGTAAATCTCCTTTGAACCCCCTTCAGCTTAATAATATCATTCCAATAACTAGGTGACCAGAACTGGGCACAGTAGCCCAAAAGAGGCCTCACCAACGTCCTATACAACATCAACTCCTATAGCAACGAAGGCAAGCATATTAAATGCCTTTTTAACCACTCTGCTTATATGTGATGCAAACTTCAAAGAGTTACGCACCTGAACCCCTAGGTCCCTCTGTTCTCCAACACTACTCAAGGCCCTACCATTCATTGTATAAGCCCGGCCCTTGTTTGTTTTTCCAAAATGCCATTCCTTGCATTTATCCAGTTTGAACTCTGCCATAGAGTCACAGAGATGTACAGCATGGAAACAGATCCTTCGATCCAACTGGTCCATGCCAATGGGGTATCCAATCTAGTCCCATTTTTCAACCCATTGATCCATTTGATCAAGATCCCTTTGTAATCTTAGAAAGCTTTCTTTGCTCTCTACTATGCCACCAATTTTGGTATCGCCTGCAACCTTACTAACCATGCCTTTTGTACATGTATCCAGTTCATTCATATAAACGACAAACAGAAGAGGACCCAGAAATTATCCCTGAGGAACACTGCTGGTGACAAGACTCCAGTCTGAGAAACTACCCTCCACCACCATTCTCTGTCTCCTACTGTGAAGCCAATGGATGGAGAAGGAGAGTGCTAACCTCAGCCAGTGTGGGAATTGAACCCACACTGTTAGCATCACTGGCTGGCCATCCAGCAAATAACATGGATGAATAAAGAAGCATTTATATGCTTGATTATCCATCACTGTTGTAATGAGGGTAGAAGCTGACAGATTCACTGTCATTACAACTGCAGAATCTGGACTATTATCAGTTTTTTTTTGCTTTCACCTAGCAAAGTCTGCTCCTTTTACCATCAGCGTTGAAGGCGGCAAGATTAATGCCGTTGCTGGGGACACAGTCATTCTGTCAGCGAGTCCTTCACAAGAGGTGAAGCACGGGAGCTGGACGTTTGGAGGGAAAGCTGTCGCCTGGTGGAGTGACACATCCCCCGAGATCAGCCCCGATTACAGTGGGCGGGCCGCAATCTCCTCCAAGACTTCACTGAAACTGAAATCGGTTCGGGTATTGGACACTGGAGAATACGATGTGACCATGAGTACAGCGTCCGGAGACACGAGGACAGCCAAAATCGAACTGAATGTTGTCAGTAAGTTGCTGCTGTTTCCCAAATTAAAGAAAGCAAGGGCCAGCAAAATAACTGGGTTGCCTATTTAATGTTGCCCATCATTGCCCAGAATAGTCAACTACCGAAATGAAACAAAGAACTGTGGATGCTGGTAATGTGAAACAAAGGCCAGAAATTGCTGGAGAAACTCAGGAAGTCTGGCAGCATTCTGAAGAAGGGTTAGGGGACCTGAGACATTAATTGTCTCCCACAGAACCTACCAGATCTCCTGAGTTTCTCCAGCAATTTCTGTTTTTGTTACAGGTTGAGTACTTCTGGCTGTTAGGGTAAATAGACAAAGTCTTTTCCCTGGGGTGGGGGAGTCCAGAACTAGAGGACATAGATTTAGGGTGAGAGGGGAAAGATGTAAAAGAGACCTAAGGGGCAACTTTTTCATGCAGAGGGTGGTACATGTATGGAATGAGCTGCCAGAGGAAGTGGTGGAGGCTGGTAAAATTGCAACATTTAAGAGGCATTTGGATGGGTATATGAATAGGAAGGGTTTGGAGGGATATGGGCCGGGTGCTGGCAGGTGGGACTAGATTGAATTGGGATATCTGGTCGGCCGAGGGTTAGACCGAAGGGTCTGTTTCCCTGCTGTACATCTCTATGACTCTATGTGTCAAGTGTTGGTGGGGCATATCACAACAAATGTTTCTATTCTATTGCACATGAGATGTGGGTGTTCCTCGCTCAGACAGCTTTTGCTCCCCATCCTTCACTACCCTGGAAGGGTTAGTGGTGAACAGCAGCAGTCTTTGGGATGTGCATACCTAGGGATTACCATTGACCAGAAATTCCACTAGACTCACCACATTAACACAGCGGCTACAGGAGCAGGTCAGAGGCTCGGAATACTGCACCTCCTGACTCTGCAAAACCTGTCCGCCATCTGCAAGTCAAGAGTGTGATGGAATACTCCCTACCTTCCCTGATGGGGGCAGCTCCGACAACACTAGAGAAGCTTGACACCACCCAGGACAAAGCAACCCCTGCTTGATTGGCACTACAGCCACAAACACCCGTTCCCTCTGCCACCGACGCTCAGTAGCAACAGTGTGTACCATCGACAAGATGCACTACAGAAACTCACCAAAGATCCTCAGAAAGTGTCTTCCAATCCCATGACCACTTCCGTCTAGAAAGACAAGAGCAACAGATACACGCAAACACAACCACCTACAAGTTCCCCTCCAAGCCACTCCCCGTCCCGACTTGGAAATATGTTGCCGTTCCTTCACTACCACTGGGTCAAAATCCCAGAATTCCCTCCCTGATGGAATTGTGGGTCAACTTACAGCAGGTAGACTGCAGCAGTCCAAGAAGGCAGCTCACCACCAACTTCTCAAGGGGCAATTAGGGATGGACAATAAATGTTGGGCCCAGCCAGAGACCCCCATATCCTGTGGGAATGACTAAAAAGATTATTAATAAGGAGGACAGTTATGTTGGTCATTAGATTTAAATACATCTCTCGCAGCCTCATGTAGAAACAGCAAGTTGGCCCACTCTAGGAGTGATCAGTTACAAGAAGTTTAATGTAGTTTACTGACCTATTGTCCTGTCTCCCAGCGCAGCCACAGCCTCTCAGCATCTCCCCAGAGCTCAGCAGCATCAAAGCACAGTCTGGAGCCCGTGTCATCCTGTCTGTTCATATATCCGGGGAAGTGAACAATGGAAGCTGGGTTGCCAATGGGGAAACGCTTTTCCAGTGGGACGGCACCATTCAGAATACAACACAGCACAAGTTCTTCTGGATAGACCTCTTACCAAATGCATCCCTCCTTCTATTCTCTGTGCATTCCTACAGCTTCACAGAGTTTACAATCACTCTGGAGTCCCCCACCGGTATCTCAGCATCAGCCATTATCACCCTTCAAGTATTCAGTGAGTACCTGCTACAATTGTTGGATTAAAGAGTTACTTGGTGAAAACTTGCACTTAGGGCAGCGTGGTGGCTCAGTGGTTAGCACTGCTGCCTCATAGCACCAAGGACCTGGGTTCGGTTCCCACCTCGGGTGACTGTCTGTGTGGAGTTTACATATTCTCCCAATGTCTGTGTAGGTTGCCTCCTACAGTCCAAAGATATGCAGGCTCAGTGAATTGGCTGAGCTAAACTGCCCTTAGTGTTAGGTGCATTAGATTCCCTACAGTGTGGAAACAGGCCCTTCGGCCCTTGGAAGAGTAACCCACCCAGACCCATTACCCTCTGACTAATGCATTGAACACTATGAACCATTTAGCATGGCCAATCCACCCTGACCTGCACATCTTTGGACTGTGGGAGGAAACCCACACAGACACGGGAAGAATGTGCAAACTCCACACAGACAGTCACCCGAGGCTGGGATTGTACCTAGGACCCTGGTGCTGTGAGGCAGCAGTGTTAACCACTGAGCCACCGTGCTGCCCTGTCAGGGGTAAATATGGACAATGGGTCTGGGTGGGTTTCGCTTCAGAAGGTCAGGGTGGACTCTGAGGGCCGAAGTGCCTGTTTCCACACTGTAGGGTATCTAATCTTATTTTGCCCATTTGATTGCTAATTGAATTATCTCGAACATCTTGTCCCTCTGCTGAGGTTCCTGTTCCTAGTTTGGTTAGATTAGGGTGAAAGAATTTGCAACGGGTCTGGGCATGATGACTATTTTCTTTGCACTGTTGAACTGCCAAGGGTGGGGATGTTCACAACTAGGGGTCAAAGTTAAAGGCGAGAGGAGAAAGATTTAAAAGGGATCTGAGGGGCAGTTGTTTCACACTGTGGTATAGGACAGATGTTAGAGGTAGTTTCTTTACTCAGAGAGTCGTAGGGGCATGGAACGCAGTGTCTGCAACAGTAGTAGACTCGCCAACTTTACTGGCCTTTAAATGGTCGTTGGGTAGGTATATGGACAAGAATGGAATAGCATAGGTTAGATGGGCTTCAGATTGATTTCACAGGTTGGCGCAACATCGAGGGCCGAAGGACCTGTACTGTGCTTTAATGCTCTAGAAGGTGGTTCATATGTGGAATGAACGACACACGAGCTGGTGGATGCAGGTACAGTTACAACACTCAATAGGCATTTTGACGGGTACGCAAATAGGATAGGTTTAGAGGGAAATAGACCAAACGCAGGCAAATGGGACTAGTTCAGTTTGGGAAATGTAATTGGCATGGACAAATTGAACAGAAGGGTCTGCTGTATGACTCAGTGTAGGTCTGTATATTCTGAGGTTACATGGAGACGACTTCCTTTGTCGAACAGAAAATTATTCCAAACTTAAAGCAGCTGGCTTTTCTGTGCCACTGAACTCAATCAAAAGAAAATGGGGAGAGGCTGTAAATTTGGGGCATAACAGCTGGCCTTCTGAACTTGTGTTTGCACCAATGCTGTCACTTTTTGAGGTTATTTTGTCCTGTTTCTTTTTCGAGGAGAGGTTGTAAAGCAGAGGTGCAGAACTGGTTAAATAAGAGCACTTGCATCATCAGCTTGGGAGGCCTTGGGTTTTTTTTTCACAGCCTGAATGGGTGTGGCCAACTGTCACAGAGTGGGGTTTCTAGATTTTAGTTCCTCACTAACGTCAGAAGCTACTGCGATGTCAACAGTGTTGGAAGCTTCAGTAATGTCCTCCTGGCTCCAACTCTCTGAAATTCCTCTTGCTGTTTTTCGCCTCCTGGATGTGAGAATCCGTGACTGAACTTACCTTTTTTTTTGCCAAAGGTAATGTTTATGGAATGTTACTATATTGGAAGTTAATTAGTAATATCTGTTACGGGGTCTGTTATTATGCTAGGCCTTCCAGCACAGTTGTTATCCGAAATTCCTCTTTCTTTGATTGGACTTTAACTACAGCAGTTTAAAAAAATTGAATGCTTAACACTGAATGGTTTGACCCATTAATTTGCATCTGAAAGAGGCACTTCACCTCTGAGTTCAAAAAAGAAGTAAAATTTAGGGTCGAGGCTACCTTAAAGTATTTTCAGGGGGTCTGGTCTGGTCCATAACACTTCAACTCCCCCTCCCACTCCACCAGGTTCATGCAGGTCCTGGGCCTCCTCCATCACCACTCCCTAACCACCCTGGAGGAATAACACCTTATCTTCCACCTCGGGACCCTCCAACCCCACGGCATCAATGTGGATCTCACCAGTTTCCTAATTTTCCTCTTCCCTCGCCTTATCCCAGATCCAACCTTCCAGTTCAGCACCGCCCTCATGTCCTGTCCCACCTGTCCATCTTCCTTCCCACCTATCCGCTCTAACCTCCCCTCTGACCTATCACTTTTACCCCCACCTCCATCCACCTCTTGCACTCTCAGCTACCTTCCTCCCCAGCACCACCCCCTCCCATTTATCTCTCAGCACCTCCCCCTTCCCCTCCCTCCTCACAAGCCTCATTCCTGATGAAGGGCTTTTGCCCGAAATGTCGACTCTCCTGCTCCTCGAATGCTGCCTGACCTGCTGTGCTTTTCCAGCAACACACTCTCGACTCTGGTCGGGAACAATTTGTCATTCTAATAGATCAAAACAGATCTGGTTCTGGTCTTAAATTTAGATCCTTGCCTCCCTCCTTTTACCTTGCGTTTCCTCCTCTGTCTATCAAACTCAGCCTTGAGTAGATTCAATGACCAAGCGTCTACACCTTTCCAGCGAAGCTATTTCCACAGACTCACGACCCTCGAAGAGATGAAACAAAAACTCTTTGTATTCCATCTTAAAAGGGAAACCTCTTATTTATTTACTTCTGTTTCCTCGTTCAAGCTTTTTCAACATTACTAGATAATTTCTCAAATAAGGAGACCTAAACTGTGCATATTATTACTGATCAGACCCCAAAATGCCCTGGACAACTGCAATAAAGCAATTGATCTCCCTAAGACCATAAGGAACAGGAGGCCATTCATCTCTTTGAGCCTACGTTCAATGACGTCATGGCTGATCAGAAAGAGCATGACAAGGACGTTACCAGGACTGGAGGGTTTGAGCTAGAAGGAGAGATTGGATAGGCTGGGCTTTTTTTCGCTGGAGCACGAGAGATTGAGGGTTCACTTTATAGATCATAAGGAGTATGGATAAGGTGAATACAAAGGCCTTTTGCCTAGGCTGGAGTAATTCAAAACTAGGGCATGTATTTTTAAGGAGAGAGGAGAAAGATTTAAAAGGAACCAAAGGGACAACTTTTGCACACAGTGGATGGTTTGTATGTGGAAGAAGCTGCCAGAGAAAGTGATAGATGCAGCTACAGTGGCAACATTTAAAAGACATTTGTACATAAAAGTTATAGGGGATAGGAAATGTTTTGCGGGATGTGGGTCAAATGCAGGAAAGAGGTCTGGGTTTAGTTGGGGCAACTTGGTCAGCATGGATGAGTTGGACCAAAGGGTTTTAGAACAAGAACATTACAGCGCAGTACAGGCCCTTCGGCCCTCGATGTTGCGCCGACCTGTCATACCAATCTGAAGCCCATCTAACCTACACTATTCCATGTATGTCCATATGCTTGTCCAATGATGACCTAAGTGTACTTAAAGTTGGTGAATCTACTACCATTGCAGGCAAAGCATTCCATACCCTTACTACTCTCTGAGTAAAGAAACTACCTCTGACATCTGGCCTATATCTATCACCCCTCAATTTAAAACTATGCCCCCTCATGCTCGCCGTCACCATACTTGGAAAAAGGCTCTCCCTGTCCACCCTATCTAATCCTCTGATTATCTCAAATGTCTCTATTAAGTCATCTCTCAACCTTCTTCTCTCCAACGAAAATAGTCTCAAGTCCCTCAGCCTTTCCTCGTAAGACCTTCCCTCCATACCAGGCAACATCCTAGTAAATCTCCTCTGCACCCTTTCCAAAGCTTCCACATCCTTCTTATAATGCTGTGACCAGAACTGTACACAATACTCCAAGTGTGGCTGCACCAGAGTTTTGTACAGCTGTAGCATAACCTCATGGTTCCGGCACTCAATCCCTCTATTAATAAAAGCTAAAACACTGTATGCCTTCTTAACAACCCTGTCAACCTGGGTGGCAACTTTCAAGGATCTGTGTACCTGGACACCGAGATCTCTCTGCTCATCTACACTACCAAGAATCTTACCATTACTTTGGTACTTTGCATTCCGGTTACACCGACCAAAGTGAATCACCTCACACTTGTCTGTGTTAAACTCCTTTTGCCACCTCTCAGTCCAGCTCTGCAGCTTATCTATGTCTCATGTTTTCATGTGACTCTATATTCCTTCCTCATCACAGGAATCAGTTGAGTGGAACTATTTCCAGGTTAGAGTGGTGCTGAAAAAGCACAGCAGGTCAGGCAGCATCCAGAGAGCAGGAAAATCGATGTTTCGGCAAAAGCCTTTCATCGGGAGATAGATCTGACAACCTGTAATATTGCAATACCTTCCCCCCTCCACCACCCACCCAATTTGAGGGATAAGGTGTTTATAGTTCAACATCCTTTTCACAGCCTTAGCTTGTTCTGGAATAGAACAAAGAAAAACAAAGAAACTTTACAGCCCAGGAACAGGCCGTTCAGCCCTCCAAGCCTGTGCTAATCCAAATCTACGGTCTAAACCCGTTGGTCAATTCCTAAGCAAAGTGGGCGATATGGTGGCACAGTGGTTAGCACTGCTGCCTCACAGCGCCTGAGACCCAGGTTCAATTCCTGCCTCAGATGACTGACTGTGTGGAGTTTGCACATTCTCCCCGTGTGTGCGTGTGTTTCCTCCCATAGTCCAAAAATGTGCAGGTTAGGTGAACTGGCCATGCTAAATTGCCCATAGTGTTAGGTGACGGGGTAAATGTAGGGGGGTGGGTCGGTGTGGACTTGTTGGGCCAAAGGGCCTGTTTCTATACTGTAAGTAATCTAATTTGTATCCCTCTCCTCCCCACCTACTCATGCATCTGTGCAGACACATCTTAAATGAATCTACCATGCCTGCCTGTACCAGCTCTGCTGGCAACGCATTCCAAACACCCACCACCCTCTGTGTGAAGTACTTGCCGCGTGTATCCCCCTTAAACTTTCCACCTCTCGTTATTGAATCCTTCACCCTGGGAAAAAGCTTGTCCCTATCCACCCTGTCTATACCCTTCATGGTTTTGTAAACCTCAATCAGGTCCCCCCTCAATCTTCTTTTTTCTAGTGAAAATAAACCTAACCTACTCAACCTCTTTTCATAGCTAGCACCTTCCATACCAGGCAACATCCTCGTAAACCTTCTCTGCACCCTCTCCAAAGCGTCCACATCCTTTTGGTAATGTGGCGACCAGAACTGTACACAGTCTTCTAAATGCAGCCAAACCAATGTCTTGGACAATGTTACCATGTTTTAATCAGTGCACTGTTGTAATGTATGAATTGGTATAACTGCTTTATGTCCTGCAAAGTCCCACCCGTGTTGACGGAATGGTCAGTCATCGAGGTTTACAGCATGGAAACAGGCCGTTCGGCCCAACTTGTCCGTGCCGCCCAGTTTTCACAATTAAGCTAATCCCATATTTGGTCCATATCCCTCCATACATACCCCATCCATGTCGAAACATTTCTTAAATGACAAAATTGTACTCACCTCCACCACTGCATCTGGAAACCCATTCCAGACACTCACCACCCTCTGTGTGAAAAGATTGTCCCTCTGGACCCTTTGTGTCTCTCCACTCTCACCTATTCCCTTTAGGTGTCGACTGTCCTACCCATGGGGAAAATCTGTTGGCTATCCACCTCATCAATATTAAAAATCACACAACACCAGGTTATAGTCCAACAGGTTTAATTGAAAGCACACTAGCTTTTGGAGTGACGCTTTTTCATCAAGTGGCTGTGTACTCCACAACCACCTGACGAAGGAGCAGCGCTCCGAAAGCTAGTGCTTTCAATTACACCTGTTGGACTATAACCTGGTGTTGTGTGATTTTTAACTTTGTACACCCCCGTCCAACACCAGCATCTCCAAATCATCACCTCATCAATGCTTCTCATGGTTTTATAAACCCCGATAAGATCACCTTTCTGATACCACCAGCAAAACTAATGTCATTTACAAGATACCATGCGAGAACTGTAAAAAACACTACAAACTAGCAGGAAACTTGCCACCAGGATACAGGAACACCAACTGGCCACCAAAAGACATGACCCTGTCACTAGTTTCTCCACATACAGACAAAGAAGGATGCCATTTTGGCTGGGACAACACACACATCCCAGGTCAGGGAAAACAATGACACGCACGAGAATTCTTAGAGGCATGGCATTCCAACTGGAACTCCATCAATAAAAACATTGACTTTCACCCTATCTAACTTCCCTTGAAAAGAAAAACTGGAAATGATATCACCCACCTGAAGAAGCCACCACCTATAGGGGAGAGGTAGGACATACAACCAGCACTTCACCAGAGACTCGCACTGATGATGTTACATAGTATGGTGATGAAACGTCTGAAAACAAACCTTCCAGCTCAGCGAGCTGACAAACTTATCACTTTCTGATTCCTGCGCTCCAGGGAAAAGAAGTTTCAGTCTACCCAACTTCCCCCTACAACTCGAACCTTTCAGTCCAGCTAACACCCCGGTAAAACTTTCCTGCGCTCTTTCCAGTTTGATAATGTCCTTTATACAATAGGGGAACCTGAACAGCAGCCGGTCATCTACATTTGGCCTTACCAATGTCTTGTGCACTAAACAGCATGGAATGGTTGGGGGGGAGAGGAGCAGGATGCCAAGATTTGTCTTGTCAAGCAAGTTGAGTTGGAGACTCTCATCGTTTTGCTGACCTGATCGGCGAATTCTATGCCTGACAGACTTCTCTGCAAATTGCACAATCTACAATGTTGGCCTGGCCATTGCGGTTCTTCTGGTTTCGGTTTGCATTTTCCTCATTGGTAAACACATCTATGTGAAGCAGCACAGAGCGATGGGCGAAATTCACGGTAAGTGTCAAACCCTGCATCTCCTCCAAGTGTACAAAATAGGAACAGGAGTGGGCCATTCAGCCGATCAAGCCTCTGCCATCACTCGACAGGAGCAGGATTGATCCTCCATCTCTGTGCCGTACTCCTGATCTCTCCCTGTCCCCTGTGACACCCCTCAGCTTCTAAAGCTGTAAGACCATAAAAAACAGGAACAGCAGTACGCCATTCAGCCCCTCAGGCCCGCTCCATCAGGTAGACATGTTCTTCTTCCACCCCAAAGGTACATTATGGCTGAAAGATCATAATAAACCAGTGGTTTTCAACTGGTGTGCCCCCGTGAACTGCTCATGTGTTCTGTGAGATTTTGTACAATGGTAATAAAAGCCATTGCCAAGAGTATGTTGTTGAATCTTACGACCAGAAGAAATAGGAAAAGCAGCCCCTCTTTTGCCATTCAAAAGGATCATGGTTGATCCCATGTTCCTCAGCTGCACCTCCCTGTCATTTCTTGGTGAGCCTTGATTCCCCGACTGATCAAGAATCCCACCACCCCAGCCTGAAACATACACAGGGACTCTGCCCGGGAGTGGCACGGTGGCTCAGTGTTAGCGCCAGGGACCCAGGTTCAATTAATGCTTCGGGGCAACTGTCTGTGTGGAGTTTGCACGTTCTCCCCGTGTCTGTGTGGGTTTCCTCCGGGTGCTCCGGTTTCCTCCTACAATCCAAAGATGTGCAGGTTAGGGTGGATTGGCCATGCTAAATTGTCCCATAGTGCCCAGGGATGTGCAGGTTAGGGTGGATTGGCCATGCTAAATTGTCCCATAGTGTTCAGGGATGTGCAGGTTAGGGTGGATTGGCCGTGCTAAATTGTCCCATAGTGCCCAGGGATGTGCAGGTTAGGGTGGATTGGCCGCGCTAAATTGTCCCATAGTGTTCAGGGATGTGCAGGTTAGGGTGGATTGGCCATGCTAAATTGTCCCAAAGTGTTCAGGGATGTGCAGTTTAGGGTAGATTGGCCATGCTAAATTGTCCCAAAGTGTTCAGGGATGTGCAGGTTAGGGTGGATTGGCCATACTAAATTGTCCGATAGTGTCCAGGGATGTGCAGGTTAGGGTGGATTGGCCATGCCAAATTGTCCGATAGTGTCCAGGGATGTGCAGGTTCGGGTGGATTGGCCATGCTAAATTGTCCCATAGTGGCCAGGGATGTGCAGGTTCTGGTAGATTGGCCATGCTAAATTGCCCATAATGTTCAGGATGTGCAGGTTAGGGTGGATTGGCCATGCTAAATTGTCCCATAGTGGCCAGAGATGTGTAGATTAGGGTGGATTGGCCATGCTAAATTGTCCCATAGTGTCCAGGGATGTGTAGGTTAGGGTGAATTGGCTGTGCTAAATTGCCCATAGTGTTCAGGGATGTGCAGGTTAGGTGCATTATTCTGGGTGAATGTAGAGTAGTAGGGGAATGGGTCTGGGTGGGTTACTCTTCGGAGGATCAGTGCGGACTTGTTGGGCTGAAGGGCCTGTTTCCACACAGTAGGGAATCTATGAATCTATGATAAGGGATTCCAAAGACTCACAATCCACTGAGAGAAGAATTTCTTCCTCATCACAGTCTTAAGTTTGTGCCACTTTATTCTGAGACTATTCCCACCTTCCCACTCCCCCACCAGGCTGGTCTTAAAAAATATTCTAGCAGATACTTTTTAGAGTGCTAATGCATTTATTAAAGCCTGAATTATTGCAAACTCCTCCAATAAGTCTGTAAATGTGAGTAGATGTGATGTTTATGAGCAAAAGATCCAGCTGAGAAAAGTGAGGGGGTACCATAAAACTAAATTTTTGAAGTGTACTGGAAAAATTGGGAGCCTTAAACAGTGGTGTTTCCCATTGTACCTCTGCAGCTATTACCCTTAAACGTTTAATGCATCGCTTGGTTAGTAGTCCTGTTGGATTTTAGAACCTACCAATCTGCAACTTTCAATCAAGGACAATTTCTTGCACTTGAGTACCAGCAAATTTCCGGCAAGCGTGTCTTTCACTGGGCTGACCACCATTTGAGTGTTTGATTTCCATCTTCCAGATCTCCTGACTATATTCTGTAAAGGATATCGGGCTGCCCTGACCTTAGTCACGATCCTGAGCTTCTGCTTGATAATTGCCTTTTCTATCATCATAAACAAGTATTGGTGTATCCCCAGTACCCGGCCAGGTAAGTTGCTTGATTCAACATCACTTTCACAGAATCATTGAGGTTTACAACACACCAAGAGTGATCCAGCAAAGCTCAGTCTAAGCTCTAAGAACAGCACCTCATTTTCCACTTGGGGTCCCCGCAGCCCCTTTGGACTCAATTTCAACCTTAAGGCTTGAACTCTCCAGTGTCCTTACCCCAGCCTCTGCACGCACCAGGCCTTGTTACCACACAGTCCGCTGCTATGGGGAGAAATTGAGGAAGGCAGATGCTGGAGAGTCAAGGGTTGGTGCTGGAGAAGGCACAACAGGTCAAGCAGCTTCCGAGGAGCAGGAGAGTTGACATTTCAGGCATAAGCCCTTCATCAGGAACGTGGTGGAGGGGGAGGGGGAGGTGTGTGTGTGTGTGTGTGTGTGTGTGTGTGTGTGTGTGTGTGTGTGTGTGTGTGTGTGTGTGTGTGTGTGTGTGTAAGGGGTCTCAGGGACACGTCGGAGGGTGGGGCTGGGGGGAAGATAGCTGGGAAAGCGATAGGTAGCTGCAGGTGGGAGCTGACAGTGATAGGTCAGAGGGAAAGGTGGAGCACATAGGCGGGAACACATAACACACTGATAGCCACTAACAGTCTCCATTAACAACTCTTCACCCTGCTAGCTAAATGGCTGTCCACTCCTTGGTCAGTCCAAATGTCCTTTTCTCTCCTTGGGCTTTATCCCCACTCATCATTTACTCCTTACACCGTCCCTCCAGCCCCCATTTTATCCTCTGCATAAATACTCACATTTTCCGAGCCAACATCAGCTCTGAGGAGGCGTCACCGGACCCTGAAACGTTAACTATGATTTCTCTTCACAGATGCTGCCAGATCTGCTGAGCTTTTCCAGCAACTTCTGCTTTTGATTCTATTAAACAGAGAAGTCGGCTTGGCCGAAAGCCTTGGTACCACAAGTGCACATCTCGAAACTTCTTCAGCGTGCTGAGGGTCTCCACCTTTCCCACACTGACAGGCAGTGAGTCCCACATTCCCCACCACCCTCCGGGTGAATATTTTTGTCCTCACATCCCCCTCTAAACCTCCTCCCCCTTACCTTTAATCTGTGCCCCGGTCACTGATCCCTCCAACAAGGCGAAACGCTTATTCCTGTCTAAGCTCCACATCATTTTATATATCTCAATATCACTTCCTGAGAAAAAAGAACAAGAAATAACATCACCACCGGATACAACGTCACCACAGGAAATTACATCACCAACCCAAGGAAAACACATAAATAGAAAGCGGGCCATGCCACAGTGCTTCATCTGGAGGCTCACTGATAATGTTACCTAGTATGGTGGCGAAACATCTGAAAATGAATCTTCCAGCTCAGCGAGCAAACCTACATCCATAATCTCAACCATGTTCCGCACCTCCTCCTCAGTCTTCTCAGCTCTGAGGAAAACATCCCCATTCTGTCCAATCTTTCTTCATCACTGAAACTCTCCAGCCCAGGCAATCCCTTGGTAAATCTCCCTCTGCCTCCCCCCCCCCCCGCCCCATTGCTATCCCATTTGCTCCTATAATGTGGATTCTAGAATTGCATGCAGTACTCTAGCTGAGACCTAACTGATGTTTTATACAGCTCCCAGCTCGTAAACTCTAAGCCTCATCTAATGAAGGCAAGTATCTCACGTGCCGCCTTAGCCATTTGAATCCAACTGTCCTGCTACCTTAAGGTACAAGTACACCATAATCCCTCTGATGCTTGGTACATCCAGGGTCCTACTACTCACAGACCAATCAGATTGCTCAGTATGGCCTGGAGTCCCTAGCCCACCAATCAGTGCAATCTGCATGGGATTGACAGAAGTTGTTCAAAAAAATGCAGGAGAACATTTCATAGGAGATAAGACAGTGGATAGACACAGATTTCATCGAATCCCTACAGCATGGAAACAGGCATTTTGGCCCAACAAGTCCACACCAAACCTCCAAAGAGTATCCCACCCAGACCAATTCCCCGACTACTCTACATTTACTCCTGACTAATGCACTGAACCCACACAAGCCTGAACACTATGGGACAATTTAGCATGGCCAATTCACCCTAACCTACACATCCCTGAACACTATGGGGCAATTTAGCATGGCCAATTCACCCTAACCTGCACATCCCTGGGCACTATGGGACAATTTAGCATGGCCAATCCACCCTAACCTGCACATCCCTGAACACTATGGGGCAATTTAGCATGGCCAATCCACCCTAACCTGCACATCCCTGGGCACTATGGGACAATTTAGCATGGCCAATCCACCCTAACCTGCAGATTTGTGGACTGTGGGAGGAAACTGGAGCACCCAGATGATATCCACGCAGACACGGGGAGAACACGCAAACTCCACGCAGATAGTCGCCCAAGGCTGGGATCGAACCCTGACTAATGCACTGAACCCACTGAGTGCTAACCACTGAGCCACCAGATTTAGTGCTGGTGAGAGAGATTAGCTGGAAGGGTGTAACCCTCATGTCAGAGTTACCCCAAACCTCCAGGTCTGGAGAAACACATCTTCACATAAAGAGAGGCAGGTATATGGCAACTTCATCCTCAGAAAGTAGTCACTCCATTTCTAATCATAGACTCATACAATGCAGAAGAAGCCCTTCAGCTCATCACTGACAGAAACTGCTTTCTATCTCCAGTAGTCCCACTTTCCAGCACCTTTTATGAGAGCTCAAAGGATGAAAGACTGAACACTCTTTGCCAGTGCAGTCCAGGATATGGAAGGAGATGCAGCCAAGTCGGATACAGAGAGTTGAGAATATATGTTATTCTGAGTGCCATAGAATGAGGAAACTGGCCTGTGGACATGAAGCAACCTCCTGTCCCTATCTGAGGGTGTCAGCACATCGAGTCATAGAGAACAGACCCTTCAGTCCAACTCACCCATGCTGACCAGATATCCTAACCTCAGCTCGTCCCATTTGCCGGCACTTGGCCCCTATCCTGCTGAACCCTTCCTATTCATGTCCCCATCCATATGCCTATTAAATGCTGCAATTGTACCAGCCTCCACCACTTCCTCTGGCAGCTCATTCCATACATGCACCACCCTCTGCACGATTATGATGCCTCTTAGGTCCCTTTCTTATCTTTCCCATCTCACCCTAAACCTGTGCCCTCTAGTTCTGGACTCCCACAACCCAGGGAAAAGACCTTGTCCATTCACCCTGTCCATGCCCGTCATGATTTTATAAACTTCTGTAAGATCACATCTCAGCCTCCTACACTCAGGGAAACAGCCCCACCCTATTTAGCCTCTCCCAATAGCTCAAACCCTCCAACCCTGACAACATACTTGTAATTCCTCTCTGAACCGTGCAAGTTTCACAAGATCCTCCCGATAGGAAGGAGACCAGAATTGAATGCAGGATTCCAAAAGTGGTCTAACCAATGTCTTGTACAGTCGCAACATGACCTCTCAACTCCTGTACTCAATGCACTGACCAATCAAGGCAAGCATACCACACGCCTTCTTCACTACCCTATAGTTTACATCGACACATGGACGTTGAAATTTATAAGTGACACAGTCATGTGACAAAGCAATAGACAATAATATTTTTGAGATGGTAAACATGCAAGCATTTGTTTTGGAGCGGATGTACATTACTCAGTATAGATCATTGAAGGATGCTTCAGCCTCATCAAATTGATTAAGTCAATTGATTATGTTCTCCTCTGTCTTGTTGCAGTTCTGGACTTTGTTGTTGAGTAACCCTATCCAGGTGAGACAGTTAACAGGTGAGTATTTGCAGTATATCAAGAGGTAAGGCAAGTCTTTAAGTTATGATAACTTGCTGGGGTAATACACTGGAAATCGAGTCCTTTGATCCCTTAAGTTATCACAAACATTTAAAGCGTTTCCAATTTACTTGTCTCTCATGGAGTCATAGAGATGTACAACACGGAAACAGACCCTTCGATCCAACTTGTCCATGCCAACCAGATATCCTAATTTAATCTAGTCCCATTTGCCAGCACTTGGCCCATATCCCTCTAAACACTTCCTATTTACATAACCACCCAGATGCCTTTTAAATGTTGTAATTGAACCAGCCTCCACCACATCCTCTGGCAGCCCATTCTGTACACGGACCACCCTTTGCATGAAAAAGTTGCCCCTTCGGTCTCTTTTATATCTTTCCCCTCTCACCCTAAACCTATGCCCTCTAGTTCTGGACTCCACCACACCAGGGAAAAGATATTTACCATATCCATGCCCCTCATGATTTTATAAACCTCTACAAGATCATCCCTCAGCCTCTGACGCTCCAGCGAAAACAGCCCCAGCCTATTCAACCTCTCCCTATAGCTCAAATTCTACAACCCTGGCAACATCCTTGTAAATCTTTTCTGAACCCTTTCAAGTTTCAGAACATCCTTCCAATAGGAAGGAGACCAGAATTGCACGCAATATTCCAAAAGTGGCCTAACCAATGTCCTGTACAGCCGCAACATGACCTCCCAACTCCTGTACTCAATGCTCTGACCTATAAAGGAAAGATTACCAAATGCCTTCTTCATTAACCTATCTGTGACTCCACTTTCAAGGAGTTATGAACCTGCACTCCAAGGTCTCTTTGTTCAGCAACACTCCCTAGGACCTTACCATTAAATGTCTAAGTCCTGCTAAGATTTGCTTTCCCAAAATGCAGCACCTCACATTTATATAAATTAAACTCCATCTGCCACTTCACAGCCCATTGGCACATAGGATTTGAACTAGTGATTCTGAAGGAACTGTGATAAGGATGGTCAGGGGCTTGGAGGGGAACTTGGAGACAGTGGTCTTCCCATGTATCGGCTGCCCTTTGTTCTTTGAGATGGAAGTCGTCATGTGTTTGGAAGGGGCTCCAATAGGAGCCTTAGTGGACTTCTGCAGTGCATCTTCGAATCGTAAGAGTTATACAGCACGGTATCAGACCCTTCACTCCAACTCGTCCATGCCAACCAGATATCCGAAATTAATCTAGTCCCATTTGCCAGCATTTGGCCCATATCCCTCTTAAACCCTTCCCATTCATATACCCATCCAGATGCCTTTTAAATGTTGTAATTGTACCAGCCTCCACCACTTCCTCTGGCAGCTCATTCCATACACGTGCCACCCTCTGTGTGAAATAGTCACCCCTCAGGTCCTTTTTAAATCTTTCTCCTCTCACCTTCAACCTCTGCCATCTATTTTTGGACTCCCCTATCCTGGGAAAAAGACCTTGGCTATTCACATTATCCATGCTCCTCATGATTGTATAAACCTCGATAAGGTCACCCCTGAACCTCCGACACTCCAGGGAAAATAGCCCGAGCCGATCCAGCCTCTCCCTATTTTATATCAGTGCCTGAGATAACGTGTATGTTTTTTAAGATGTGGAGATGCCGGTGTTGGACTGGGGTGTACAAAGTTAAAAATCACACAACATCAGGTTAGAGACCAACAGGTTTAATTGGAAGCACTAGCTTTCGGAGTGACGCTCCTTCATCAGGTGATTGTCGCTCCGAAAGCTAGTGTGCTTCCAATTAAACCTGTTGGACTATAACCTGGTGTTGTGTGATTTTTAACTATGTTTTTTAAAGTTTTCTTTATTTGAGTGCTTGCAGTGCACTGTAACTGTCGGGTTGATGTAATGACAATACAGGACAGTACATTTCATACCAAGCATCACTCCAATCTGTTTTCATTGTGTTTTCAGAGGGAAGCTGAGGACTTTACCAATAATGCTGTGCAGCCCAAACAAGCCAGAAACCGCAGGGAAACCGACGGAAAATGAACAATATTAACTCCCTCCCAGAGGATGTCTTAAAGCAGAATTCAGATTTCACTTTATTACAAACTTGTGGGGTCCACTTGCTCATTAAAGTTTCATGGAGTTACAGCCACAACCTGTTAACTACGCTGGTATGTCTGTTCAGAAAAGAGTTGGTGCAACCGAGATTTTCCGGGTTCTTTTCATCTAAATTCACAATTCATTCCCAGCGTCAAAGGCGGTGGAAAGGTGCAGCCGGTCAGGCAGCATCTGAGGAGCAGGAGAATCAACGTTTCGGGCATAAGCCCTTCATCAGGCATGATTCCTGATCGAGGGCTTATACCTGAAATGCCGACTCTCCTGTTCCCTGGACGCTGCCTGACTGGCTGTGCTTTTCCAGCATCCACAATCTTGACTCTGATCTCCAGTGTCTCCTGATTTATTCCCAGGGCGTGGCACCGTTAGTTGGGCCAGCATCGAGGTTCATAGAATCCCTACAGCGTGGAAACAGGCCCTTCAGCCCAACAGGTCCATACCGACCCTCCAAAGAGTATCCCACCCCAAACCAATTCCCCATTTCTCAACATTTACCTCTGACAAGTGCACTTAACCTCCACAACTCTGAGCACTTTGGCACGGCTAATTCACCGAACCTGCACATCTTTGGACCGTGAGGAAACTGGAGCACCCGGAGGAAACCCACGCAGACACGGGGAGAATGTGCAAACTCCACACAGACAGTTGCCTGAGGCAGGAATTGAACCCAGGTCTCTCGCGCTGTGAGGCAGCAGTGCTAACCACTGTGCCACCATGTTTAACAGAATATTGCCTGGTTATGGGGGATTTTAGCTATGATAGACTGGGTTCATTTTCACCAGAACACAGGAGGTTGAGGGGGTGACCTGATAGATATAAGATTGTGGATGTCATGTGGAAACTGTGCGGCTTTTTCCCAGGGCGGAGGGGTCAATTACTAGGGGACACGGGTTTGAGGTGCAGATGAGGGGGGGATGTTTAAAAGAGATGTGTGAGGCAAGTTTTGCAGACAAAGGGTAGTGAGTGCCTGGTGGAGGTGTTGGAAGCAGCACTCAAGAGGCTCCTGGACGACTACATCAATGTGAAGAAAATGGAGGGATAGGGATCCTGTCAGTGAAGGCAGGTTTCGTCTGTACGGGCAAAATGTGTCAGCATAGGCTTGGAGAGTCCAAGGGCCTGTTCCTGTACTGTCCTGGTCTTTGTTCTTCTTTATAACGGCAGAGATCCTGCGTTCCTACCTAACTCCTTGAACTCCCTTTGCAGGACCTCATTTCACTTTCTGCCGATGACTTTATGAATAACTAATTTGGCTGCGCACTCTCCCAATTCAGAATATCCTGCTCCGGCTGGGAGACATCGTTCACCCTGGCACCAGGGAGGCAACACACTATCCTGGAGTCTCACTTGCCTCTCTGAGCCCTCACCTTGGGGTGGCACAGTGGTTAGCACTGCTGCCTCACAGCGCCAGAGACCTGGGATTGATTCCAACCTCAGGGTGACTGTGTGGAGTTTGCACATTCTCCCCGTGTCTGCGTGGGTTTCCACCGGGTGCTCAGGTTTCCTCCCACTCACCAAAGATGTGCAGGTTAGGGTGGATTGGCCATGCTAAATTGTCCCATAGTGCCCAGGGATGTGCAGGTCAGGGTGGATTGGCCATGCTAAATTGTCACATAGTGTCCAGAGATGTGCAGGTCAGGGTGGATTGGCCATGCTAAATTGTCACATAGTGTCCAGAGATGTGCAGGTCAGGGTGGATTGGCCATGCTAAATTGTCCCATAGTGCCCAGGGATTGTAGGTTAGGGTGGATTGGCCATGCTAAATTGTCCCATAGTGTCCAGGGATGTGCAGGTTAGGGTGGATTGGCCATGCTAAATTGCCCCATCGTGTCCAAGGATTTACAGGTTAGGGTGGATTGGCCATGCTAAATTGTCCCATAGTGTCCAGGGACGTGCAGATTAGGGTGAATTGGCCATGCAAAATTGTCCCATAGTGCCCAGGGATGTGCAGGTTTTGGCATCAACTACTTCCTATGGTAATGAACTCCTGTCTTTGGGTGAAGAAATGACTCCTCAGCTCCATCCTAAATGTTCCACCCTGAATCCTCAGACCATGACTCTCTGTTTCTTGATGCCACCCACCATCAGGAACATCCTCCCTGCATCTATCCCCTGTTTCAAAAAACCCCTACAGTGTGAAAACAGGCCATTTGGCCCAACAGGTCCATACTGACCCTCCGAAGAGTGACCCACTCCCCTACCCTATTACTCGACATTTACCCCTGACTAATGCACCAAACCAACACATCCCTGAACACTATGGGACAATTTACCATGGCCAATCCACCCTAACCTTCACATCTTCGGGAGGAACTCGGAGCACCCAGCGGAAACCCACACAGACAACATGTAAGCTCCACACAGACAGTCACCCGAGGCTGGAATTGAACCCAGGTTCCTGTCCCTGTGAGGCAGCAGTGCTAACCACTGAGCCACCGTGTTGCCCGTTTCAAATTGTATAAGTCCCCTCCATACGTCTGACCTCCAGCGAAAACAAACCTAACTTCGTCAATCTCTTCTCCATCGCCATCCCCGGAATCAGCCTGGTAAACCTTCGTTCCCTTTCTCGAGAGCAAGCGCGTCCTTCCTCAGAACAGGAGACTAAAACAGCATATGACAATCTCAGTGTGGCCTCACCAAGGCTCTGTATAACTGCAACAACACATCCCTGCTCCTGTACTTGAACCCTCTGGCAATAAAGGCTGACATAACATTTGCCTTCTTTACCGCCTGCTGTGTGCCCTGTATACTTGGACTTTTGGAAAGTGTTTGATATGGAGCCACATGGGCTGGCCCGTTCACAAATTAGAAATGTTTAGGATTGATGGGTCCTTGGCAGCATGGATGAAAATGAGTCGAAGAGTGTGGCGCTGGAAAAGCACAGCCGGTCAGGCAGCATCCGAGGAGCAGGAGAGTCGACGTTTCGGGCATAAGGCCTTCATCAGGAGCACGGATGAAAACTTGGCTAAAAGCTAGAGAGAATGTAAGGAGGGGCACTTCCCAAACTGGACTAGGCAGACGCTGGAGGTCAGAGTCAAGATTAGAGTGGTGCTGGAAAATCACAGCACGTCAGGCAGCATCCGAGGGACAGGAAAACTCGATGTTTTGGGCAGAAGCCCTTCATCAGGAATGAATCTGGGAGCCTCCGGGGTGGAGAGATGAATGGGAGGGGTTGGGACTGGGGGGAAGGTAGATGAGAGTGCAATAGATGGAATGGAGGTGGGGATGAAGGTGATAGATCGGAGGGGAGGGTGAAGCTGATAGGTGGGAAGGAAGATTGACAGATGGGACAGGTCATGAGGGCGGTGCTGAGCTGCAAGTTTGGAATTGGGGTAAGGTAGCGGAGAGGGGAAAAAAGGAAACTGGTGAAGTCCACATTGATGCCATGGAGTTGGAGGATCCCGAGGTGGAAGACGAGGCGTTCTTCCTCCAGGCATCGGGCGGTGAGGGAGTGGTGATGGAGGAGGCCCAGGACCTGCATTTCTTCAACAGAGTGAGGGGGGGAGTTGAAATGTTCAGCCACGGGGCAGTGGGGTTGGTTGGTGCGGGTGTCCCGGAGACGTTCTCTAATGCGCTTCCCACATTAGAGATGAGTTGAAATTGGTGCTCCGCAGGGATAGGTGTTGAGACCCTGATTGATATCAATGAATTGGAGATGGGTGTTGAGGGCAGGATTTCTAAATTTGCAGATGATACTAAGCGAGGGAGAAAGGTAAAATGGGAGGATGACACTGAGGAGCATTGACAAGTTGGCCCCATGGCCTTATAGCTGGCATCAGGATTGCATCGAAACGTGGCAGAAGAAACATGGAGAGACAATACAAGCTCAATGGTACAACTTTGAGAAGAGAACAGGAGTAGGAGTTTATTGTATTTTCTCTCTCTATCTCCCCTTCCCTGCTTCTCAAAGTATGTGGGTTGGCTAGCTCAGATGGCGAGAGCATGGTGCCATTCACACTAAGGTCATGTGTTCAATCCCCCACTGACCAGGTGCATGATTGGGGTCTGCACGTTGCAGGTTCCAAATTGCTGAATATGCAATTGTCCTTGCTTTTAGTGGCTCAGTGGTTAGCATTGCTGCCTCACAGCACCAGGGATCCAGGCTCAATTCCCGCCTTGGGCAACTGTCTGTGTAGATTTTGCACATCCTCCCAGTGTCTCTGCGGGTTTCATCTGGATGCTCTGGTTTCCTCCCACAATCTAAAGTTGTGTGTGTTAGGGTGGATTGGCCATGCAAAATTGTCCCATAGTGCCCAGGGATGTGCAGATTAGGGTGGATTGGCCATGCAAAATTGTCCCATAGTGCCAGGGATGTGCAGGTTAGGGTGGATTGGCCCTGCAAAATTGTCCCATAGTGTCCAGGGACGTGCAGGTTAGGGTGGATTAGCCATGGGAAATTGTCCCATAGTGTCCAGGGATATGCAGGTTAGGGTGGATTGGCCATGGGGAATTGTCCCATAGTGTCCAGGTGTATTAGTCAGTGGTAAATATAGGATAGGGGATGGGTCTGAGATCGTGTATCGGGTATAGGCAGGCAGGGAAAGAGTTAAGTTCTGAGTTTTGTGAAGCAAGGGGTTCAGCTGAGCATGACTCAGATCAGATAAGAACTTACAGTTGACAATAGGGTGCTGGAGACAAGGGTAATGGGTTAACAAGGTGGAAAAGCAGTCACTATGTAGAGCTGTTTAACAATATTGGAAGCATTCAGTATGCAAGGTCAGCTAACAATCGGAAAACTATCCACTGTATGAGTCCACCGGCAGAACACAACTACACGACGGCTGGAGGAGGAGCGCCTCATCTTCCGCCTGGGAACCCCTCCAACCACAAGGTATGAATTCAGATTTCTCCAGTTTCCTCATTTCCCCTCCCCCCACCTTGTCTCAGTCAGTTCCCTCAACTCAGCACCGCCTCCTAACCTGCAATCCTCTTCCTGACCTCTCCGCCCCCACCCCACTCCGGCTATCACCCTCACCTTGACCTCCTTCCACCTATCCCACCTCCATCGCCCCTCCCCCTAGTCCCTCCTCCCTACTTTTATCTTAGCCTGCTTGGCTCTCTCTCTCTTATTCCTGATGAAGGGCTTATGCTCGAAACGTCGAATTCTCTATTCCTGAGATGCTGCCTGGCCTGCTGTGCTTTGACCAGCAACACATTTGCAGCTATCCACTGTATGAATCCAGTTAACAATGTTAAGAGCATCCATTGTAGAACAGTACATAGAACATTACAGCACAGTACAGACCCTTCAGCCCTTGATGTTGTGCCGACCTGTCATACCAATCTGAAGCCCATCTAACCTACACTATTCGATGTACATCCGTATGCTTGTCTAATGATGACTTAAATGTACCTAAAGTTGGCGAATCTACTACCATTGCAGGCAAAGCATTCAATACCCTTACTACTCTCTGAGTAAAGAAACTACCTCTGACATCTGTCCTATATCTATCACCCCTCAATTTAAAGCTATGTACCCTCGTGCTCGCCGTCACCATATTTGGAAAAAGGCTCTCCCTGTCCACCCTATCTAATCCTCTGATTATCTTATATATCTCTATTAAGTCACCTCTCAACCTTCTTCTCTCTAACAAAAACAGCCTCAAGTCCCTCAGCCTTTCCTCGTAAGACCTTCCCTCCATACCAGGCAACATCCTAGTAAATCTCCTCTGCACCCTTTCCAAAGCTTCCACATTTTTTTTATAATGCAGTGACCAAAACTGTACACCAGTGCGGCCACACCAGAGTTTTGTACAGCTGTAGCATAACCTCATGGTTCTGGAATTCGATCCCTCTATTAATAAAAGCTAAAACACTGTATGCCTTCTTAACAACCCTGTCAACCTGGGTGGCAACTTTCAAGGATCTGTGTACCTGGACACCGAGATCTCTCTGCTCATCTACACTACCAAGAATCTTACCATTAGCCCAGTACTTTGCATTCCGGTTATACCGACCAAAGTGAATCACCTCACACTTGTCCGCATTAAACTCCATTTGCCACCTCTCAGCCCAGCTCTGCAGCTTACCTATGTCTCTCTGGAACCTACAACATCCTTCGTCACTATCCACAACTCCACCGAACTTAGAGGTCTTGGTCTCTGCTATTGACCCTCATTGATTGTAACAGGCACCCAGTTGATATGTATGTTTCCTTATCTGGATGCTCCTCCATGTTACATGACTATATAGTTCATTGAGAAACTGCTGTTCAAGAGAAGACATGAGCTCATGTCTCTGCGCACATGGGCGATTGTTCTCTCTCCTTCCAGGGCCCAGAATAAAGATGAAGGAGGTAAAGCCATACTGTGTCTCTGAGCGTTTTACTTCAAGTGAGGGGGGGGGGGGGGGGGGGGATCGGGATGACAATATTGGCATAGTTGGCAGGATCCAAATGAATAGTTACGATCGGATGGTGTCAGCGGCTGCCCAGAACATCAGTGTCTGGAGACCGACGGGCCCACAAGGTAAGATTTTAAACCTTAGTCCCTCCCGATGTTCCTGTGTGCCAGCGATGGTCCCCTAGTTCGATCACTCTCTCTTCAACAGATTCCTGAAATGGTAATTAGTTCAGTTGAGAGATATAGTTTCACAATTGTGCAGGAAGGCAGAGTTTGACTCCTCTGCACTGCGTTGGGAGGGAGGGGAGTGTGATTGAGGTTTGAGTCCTCTGTGCGATACTGGGGTTAGAGTCTCCGGGGCTGGGTTTTGTTGAGGTTCGAAGCCTCTGCGCAGTACTGGGGTTAGACCCCCCTGTGGTGGGTTAATTTGAGGTTCAAGTCCTCCGCACTGTGCTGAGGTTCCAGCTCTCTGTGTGTAAGCGAGGTTCAAACTCTCTGTGTTAAATTGGGATTTGAGTTTCCTGTGTTTAGTTGGGATTCACGTTTTCTGTGTTGAAGTGGGATTTGGATTTTCTGTGTTGAATCGGGGTTCGAGTTGTCTATTTTTAAGTGGGATTTGCGTTCTCTGCCTTTAAGTGGGATTTGAGTTCTCTATGTTTCAGTGGGGTTCAAGCCCCCTGAGGAGTAAAGTGAGAAACGGGTTAAAATCCCCTAGTGGTGAAATTTGAGGCCCGGTGAGTCTTTGGGGAAAGAGAGTGACTCGGATTGCGATGCCATGTGGTCTGCTGCGAGGGCTTCCTCTGTTTATCAGTGTAATTTCAGAGCAAGGATGCAAACAAAAATGAGAAAACACTGAAATTAAGATTGTGCTAATATTTGGGTGAAGAGGGGAGGTTTCAATATCAATTGTGCCATGCTGAGAGTGTTTGATGTTTAAACATTTTGGGTAAAATACTGGATCAGAAAATCCTTTTCAGTAACTGTTTGGCCTTGTTTGAATCAGGATCTCAATTCAATGTGTTTTGTCGGCTGTGTAAGAGGGCAGATTTTGTTTTTACATTGAACTTGTACATGTCCTTTTTAAAATTATTTGGAGATGCCGGCGTTGGACTGGGATTTACAAAGTTAAACTCACACAACACCAGGCTATAGTCCAACAGGTTTAATTGGAAGCACTAGCTTTCAGAGCGCTGCTCCTTCATCAGGTGGTTATGGATTTTATCTTGTACTCCACAACCACCTGATGAAGGAGCAGCGCTCCGAAAGCTAGTGCTTCCAATTAAACCTGTTGGACTATAACCTGGTGTTGTGTGATTTTTTTTTACTTTAAAATGATCAAACTTGTAACCTTAAAACAAATTGATTGGGTGCATTGAGCTGTGAATTGTTTGAAATTCCACAATGCCTGTTTAAACAAAAACATGTGGGTCAGTGGTCATGCTTTCCCCCGATGAGAATATTGCATTACAATATCTTTACTGCTGTGGTTTTAATGCAGAGCGTTCACAAAAAGTACGTTTTTAGGTTGATGTTTTGTTGAGATTTTCTAGAGAAAATTAGCACGTGAGGCTGAGCTATTCAAATTCTGTTAATTATTGTTCAGACTTCATTGGCCCCTTTCATATTGCAAATATAAAGAATGTTGATCTCTGCCAAAGTTGCCACTGTAATTCCGACTGTTTTATTTAGGAAGTTTCATTTGGAGAACATATTTTAAAATATTCACCATCCTTGTAAATCTTTTCTGAACCCTTTCGAGTTTCACAACATCTTTCAGATAGGATCCTCCCAACTCCTGTCCTCAATAATCTGACCAATAAAGGACAGCATGCCAAATACCTTCTTCACGATCCTATCGACCTGCAACTCCACTTCTTCACTCTTCATGCTCATGACTGAGGAGCTGATTGATTGAATCCATTCAGTATGCAAGGTCAGCTAACAAGGGGAAAAGCATCCATTGTATGAATCCAGTTAACAAGGTGAAGAACATTCATTTGTAAGAGTAAAGGGCTTGTTCTCTGCTATTGATACTCATTGATTGTAACAGTCACCCAATTAATATGTATGTTGCCTTATCTGAACGCTCCTCCCTGTAAAGTGACTGTAGAGTTCATTGAGAAACTGTTGTTCAAGAGAAGACGGTGAACTCATGTCCCTGTGCACATGGGCGATCATTCTCTCTCCCTCCAGGGCCCGGAATAAAGATGAAGGAGGTAAAATTATTGTGTCTCCGAACGTTTTGCTTTGGCTGTGGGGGTGGGGGTGGGGAGGGGGAAACGGGACGACAGGTCTGCATGGGTTGCTCTTCAGAGGGTCGGTGTGGACTTGTTGCACTGAAGGGCTGTTTCCACACAGTAAGGAATCTAATCTAAAAGCACAGTCACTGTCCCATGCACTTGGTTCAAGCACATCACCGCTGCCCCTTCTCCATTTGCAGTGAGCTGCTACCAAGAGGATGAAGGTGGAGGTGGGAAAGAAGGAGACGTGCAGTAAGCTACATGCATTACACATCCTTGGCTTCATTGGTCAGAACATTGGATGTGGGAGTCGGGAGGTCATGTTGCGGCTCTGCAGGCCACTCTTGAAGTACTGTGATCAACTCTGGTCTCCCCTGCTATAGGAAGGATGCTGTTACACTTAAAAGGGGACAGAGAGAACTGACAAGGATGATGCTGGTCTGAGAGAGAGAGGCTGAACAGGCTGGGGCTATTTTCCCTGGAGTGTCGCAGGCTGACGGGTGACCTGATAGAGGTTTATACAGTCATGAGGGTGAATAGTCAAGTTCTTTTTCCCGGGGCAGAGGAAATTCAAAACTAGAGGGCATAGGATTAAAGTGAGAGGGGGAGATTTAAAAGAGACCCCAGGGGCAATCTTTTCACCCAGAGGGTGGTGCATGAATGGAATGAGCTGCCAGAGGAAGTGGTTGAGGCTGGTACAATTACAGCATTGAAAAGGCATCTGGATGGGTATATGGATAGGAAGGGTTTAGAGGGATATGGGACAAATGCTGGCTAATGGGACTGGGTCAGATTGGGACGTCTGGTCAGTGTAGACATGTTCCACCTGAAGGGTCTGTTTGCTTGCTGTATGACTCTATGACCTCAGGGTTCATGTGCAGAATTCTCTGAGAGATAGGCATCACTTCGAGGTTAATGGCACTCCAACCCCAAGGTCTTTATTTCCTCATTCGCACCCATTATCTTGTGACAAGCACTCGGAAATATTTGAGTGAACAACATCTTGTCGTTTGACAAAGCAAAATTGCTCGAGGGGACACAATCTTTTCTTCCTCCATCTGGATTTGGACCATTCGATGCAGTTACTTGTCAATTTTAACAAAGCAAAATCTTGTGCCGAAGTAGGTTGGTATGAATTATTTATCGAAGGTGGGAGTGGGTGTGCCTGTTCCTCTGAAATACGTTAGAACTGTGTCCATTCCAATCTCATTCTCATCCAGGAATGGAGGGGTTGGTGCGTCGCTCGATCCCCCATCGTCCTGAGGAATTTTCTCTGTCAGTTTTTATTTAACCAAGTTCATCAGAGAGCAGGTTCCAAATAAACCTGTTGGACTATAACCTGGTGTTGTGTGATTTTTAACTTTGTCCCACCCCAGTCCAACACCGGCCTCTCCAAATCTTTTTTTTTAAGCAGTTCACTTCATAAAGTACTGGAGGCTTCGACTCCATTTTGGTGCTAACAACACAAAAATCTCCCCCATTTTGCTGTGCAGGCTCTTGTCGTGCAGTGGTACTGTCCCTATCTCTGAGCCAGGAGGCCTGAGCTCAAATCCCACTTGTTCCAGCAGGATGCCTTAAGATCTCCAAACAGACTGATCAGAAAATATCTCTACCCTGCAAGAGGCTATCACAGTACAGCGGTAAAGTCCGTATCTCTGAGCCCACTGTTTCAGAGATCAGGCATATAACATTGGTTGATGAGAAAATATCTCTGCTCTTCTTTGCTTGCCCGCTCCCTGTATTCTTTAATTGCCAAAGAGACCATAAACCTGCATGAGATACATTCAATAGGGGAACATCCTCAACCAGAAACTTGGGGTGAAATTCTACAGACTCGTTCCTTTGGGTGGCCATTTATCCTGAAGCAGTCTTCAATTTTTGTTCAAGATGGTGGAACAGTGGTAGTGGAATGTGTGGACTCTCAGCCCATCGACTTGTCCACTTTGTTCTTCTATTTTTGTTTCAAATGTTTCCATTTATTATGGGACTTTACCTTCTTCTAGTGACCTCGGCAGGAGGCATCTTCTCCCGGCCCAGGCCTGCTGACGAGGTGGTTTCCAGCAACCCCGACTGGTGGTGTAGGCCTGGCGAGGAGGTCTCCCAGTGTGGTGGTCTTGTCCAGGAGGGGGTGGTCTCGGCCTGGTGAGGAGGTCTCGTCTTTATTTTGGAGGTGGCTTCAGAATATTCCAATGGCCCAGCACGGCAGTCTAGTCCCAGCTCAGAGGCCTAGTCCCAGCTCAGAGGCCTAGTCCCAGCTCAGAGGTCTAGTCCCAGCTCGGAGGCCTAGTTCCAGCTCGGAGGTCTAGTCCCAGCTCAGAGGCCTAGTCCCAGCTCAGAGGCCTAGTCCCAGCTCGGCCTAGTCCCAGCTCGGAGGCTAGTCCCAGCTCGGAGGTCTAGTCTCCAGCTCGGAGGTCTAGTCCCAGCTCAGAGGTCTAGTCCCAGCTCGGAGGTCTAGTCCCCAGCATGGAGGTCTAGTCCCCAGCTTGGAGGCCTAGTCCCAGCTCGGAGGTCTAGTCCCAGCATGGAGGCCTAGTTCCAGCTCGGAGGCCTAGTCCCAGCTCGGAGGTCTAGTTCCAGCTCGGAGGTCTCGTCCCCAGCATGGAGGTCTAGTCCCAGCTCGGAGGCCTAGTCCCAGCTCGGAGGCCTAGTCCCAGCTCGGAGGTCTAGTTCCAGCTCGTAGGTCTAGTCTCCCAGCTCGGAGGTCTAGTCCCAGCTCAGAGGTCTAGTCCCAGCTCGGAGGTCTCGTCCCCAGCATGGAGGTCTAGTCCCAGCTTGGAGGCCTAGTCCCAGCTCGGAGGTCTAGTCCCAGCATGGAGGCCTAGTTCCAGCTCGGAGGCCTAGTCCCAGCTCGGAGGTCTAGTTCCAGCTCGGAGGTCTCGTCCCCAGCATGGAGGTCTAGTCCCCAGCTTGGAGGCCTAGTCCCAGCATAGGGGTCTAGTCCCCAGCATTGAGGCCGAGTTCCAGTTTGGAGGCCTAGTCCCAGCACAGAGGTCTAATCCCAGCTCAGAGGTCCAGTCCCAGGAAGGACGTCAAGTCGCAGCAAGGAGGTGTATTCCCAACAAGGAGGCCTAGTCCCAGCATGGAAATGTCATTTTGGTGTGGCTTGGTAGTCTCTGCCTGATCTTCAGCTTACCTCAAACCCAGGAGCCGTTACTTGAACTATGATGAACTTTTGCTTCTTTTTTTTTCTCACTTACGACTTCTGTCATTAAGTTAAGCACTCATCAACTTTATCGCTGTTTTTTTGTTGTAAACATACATGTGACAATAATTTGCTATTTTGAATGATCGAGCCCTAATCCTGAGACCACGATTTAAATGCAATGGCTCCATTGCTCACCCCTGCCATTTCCAGTCAGGATTCGGGAATTTACAAATCAGGCACAGACCAGGGGATTGGCTGCTAACCCTATCGTGCGAGTGTCACGGTGGCTCAGTGGTTAGCGCTGCTGCCTTACAGTGCCAGGGACCCAGGTTCAACCCTAGCCTTAGGTAACCCCCGTGTGGGATTTGCATGTTCTCCCTGTGTCTGCATGGGTTTCCTCCAAAAATGTGTAGGCTAGGGTGGATTGGATGTCCTGAATTGCCTACAGATGGGTCGGTTAGGTGCATTAGTCAGCGGTTAAATGTAGGGGAATGGGTCTGAGTGGGTTGCTCTTCTGTGGATCGGTGTGGACTTGTTGGGCTGAAGGGCCTGTTTTCACACTGTTGGAATTCTATAAAAATTCCACGGCCTATGCACCCAATCCACCGACCGTGCACACAGTCATGTTCTATCCTCCAAAGCCCATGTGTTTGAGGGTTAAGAGCTTTAATCTCTGCCTTTCCCAGATTCTGACCGTCTTTCTGAAAGCTCTTTATCTTCCTCGCTCACATTTTTGGCACTCTTGATGTCTCCGCTCGATAAGGCTCTTCCTGTCATTCTTCTCCATGGGTCATGGGAGCTGGTGCTTTTATCGCTCCTTCCCCACTGCCTGCTCAGCATGCTTTGCAAAGTGCTGACAACATCGCTGAAGCAATTCTCCTTCAAAAGGCAGCGTCCCCTAAGCTCAGCTCAATAACAAACAAAACCGCACAACACACACTCCCTGAATTGCAAACAGCCATCTGAAGAAACCTGGCTTCAGGTAATCTGTGTTTGATGTGTCAATCCAAGAGCTCATTGTTGATTGAGATTGAGTGGTACGTAAGGCTGAAATGGAGCAAGCTGGTGGATTCATTTCTTTCAGTGCAACTCAGCTCCAGTTTCTGAGGATAATGTGAGAAATGGTCTGTAATTTTAAAAAGTCATTCCTGATGAAGGGCTCCGGCCCAAAACATCGATTTTCCTGCTCCTCGGATGCTGCCTGATCCTCTGTGGCTTTTCCAGCAACACACTCTCAATTGAGATTGTTTTAAAGATTAGATTGCCTACAGTGTGATAGCAGGCCCTTCGGCCCAACAATTCCATGGTGACCCTTCGAAGAGTAACCCACCCAGACCCATTTCCCTCTGACTAATGCACCTAACGCTACAGGCAATTTAGCAATGGCTAATCCACCCTAACCTACACATCTTGGACTGTGGGAGGAAACTGGAGCACCCAGAGGAAACCCACACAGACACAGAGAGAATGTGCAAACTTCACACAGGCAGTCACACAAAGCAGGAATCGAACCTGGGTCCCTGGTGCTGTGAGGTTGCAGTGCTAACCACTGAGTCGCTAAGCACCTCTGGCTTGGGCAACTAGACTAGAAGATGTTGTAAAACCTGCAGGTATTCACAAAAGATTTACAGGGATGTTGTCAGGGTTGAAGGATTTGAGCTATAGGGAGAGGCTGAACAAGCATGGGCTGTTTTCCCTGGAGCATCGGAGGCTGAGGGGTAACCTTATAGTGGTTTATAAAATCATGTAGGGCATGGATAGGATAAATAGACAAAGTCTTTTCCCTGGGGTGGGGGAACTAGAGCGTGAGAAGGGAAAGATATATAAAAGGGACCTAAGGGGCAACGTTTTCACCCAGAGAGTGGGACGTGTATGGAATAGGCTGCCAGAGGAAGTGGTGGAGGCTGGTACAATTGCAACATTTAAAAGGCATTTGGATGGATATATGAATAGGAAGGGTTTGGAGGGATGGCTGGTGGGACTAGATTGGTTTCGGAGATCTGGTTGGCATGGATGAGTCGGACTGACTGTGCTGTGACTCTAGGACTCTGTGTAGACTGCAGCTCAGTGAAAGTGAAGACTGCAGATGCTGGAAACCAGAGTTTAGATCAGAGTGGTGCTGGAAAAGCACAGCAGGTCAGGCTGCATCCAAGGAGCAGGAAAGTCGACATTTCGGGCAAAAGCCCTTCATCAGTAATTTGCAGCTGTCAGATATACCATGACCACTTCCAAAAATTACAGAGAGGGAAAATTCCGTCTTGTCTGAAAAGGGATAAATTAAAACCTTGTCTGCTTCATCTATCTATACATCAGCCTCCCCCTGTCCTGGCCACTTTTTTAGATATTACAGACCAGGCTGTGACAGATTCAAACAGCTCAGTGCCAAGGGAGGTGGGAGAAAATCACAGAATCCCTGCAGTATGGAATCATACATCTTCCCATTCCGTCCATACCAACCCTAGCATTCCACCCTATCTCCTGCATTTCCCACAGCTAATCCACCCAGCCTAAACATCCCTGGACACTGCATGGCAACATAGCAAGGCTTAACCTGCACATCATTGGGCTGTGGGGGGAAACCCACACAAAGGCATAGGGCAAATGGGCAAACTCCACAAAGACAGTCACCTGAGGTTGGGATTCAACCCGGCTCCTTGGTGCTGTGAGGCAGTGGGGCTAACCACTGAGCCCCTGTGTAACCCAGGGTGGAAGCTCAATAAATAATCAGTACAGCAGTGATTGCTGAAATGTCTGTGCATGAGGGGAGTACAGGATACCCCTCGAACTGACTGATATCCCCAGCAACAGTCTCCAAGTAACCGACACAAACCATCCCTCAACTGACTGGTGCCCATGGCCAATATCAATGGTTGGTCAATGTTCCTTGGGTTACAGCCACTCTTCTGGATAACCACCCCATCCGCATTCATCGGGAGGTCCCTCTGATTGCCTTAGTCCCACTGCCAACGCACCCTCTCCTTCAATGTCACTCCACCTGACTCGGTTAAGGATCACAACTTGAGGGACGTTTCAGAGAACATGGCCGGGACACACGCACCCAACAGCCCCACCGCCCTGTGGCTGCCCGCTCCAACTCCCCCTCCAACTCTGCCAATGACATGCAAGTCCTTGGCCTCCTCCACCGGCCAATCCAAACCACCTCACGCCTGGAGGAAGAACGCCTCATCTTCCGCCTTGGGAGTCTCCAACCACACAGCCGTAATGTCGCTTTCATCAGTTCCCTCATCTCCCCTACCCCCCACCTCATCCCAGATCCAACCCTCCAACTCAGCACCGCCATCTTGAATAATCCAACATATCCATCTTCCTTCCCACCTATCTGCTCCACCCTCAGCTCTGACCAATCACCATCATTCCCCACCTGCATCTACCTCTTGCTTTTGCAGCAACCTCCCCCACTCCAGCCCAGTCCCCCTCCAATTTATCTCTCAGCCCCATGGGCTCCTCCCCACTACCCCACCCCCCACCTTCCTGATGAAGGGCTGATGTCTGAAACGTCGACTCTCCTGCTTCTCAGATGCTGCCTGACCTGCTGTGCTTTCCGAGTGTCACCCTTTCTGACTCTGGCTCACAACTGACAGTGAGGCGCTCAGATCGGGGCTTGGGGCAGCAACTAACCACAGTTACCCGGTGCCAGACCCAGAGAGGGAAGGGAGGGTGACATGGGGCTGGATTGCAGAGTACAGAGGAACCTCGATTCTCTGAATATCGATTATCCAAATTTCGGATTATCTTGAAGAAGAAGATTACAACTCCCCGCAAAAACGTTACATCGAAGAGGTAAGTGTATTGGACTCACCAGTACTGAAGAAGATGTGAAAACGCTGGCAAAAACAGAAAAAAACACCAGCAGTGACTGGGTATCTTTTAGGTAAGGGTTAGTTACACAGCCCTTTGCAAAAGTAAGTGGTTTACAGTATTCCCATCACTTTACTGGGCCGTTCATGGAAAAAATGCCTGAGAATGTAAACGCATACACGAGGTGGTGCTTTTGTCTTTCTGTTGCGCGACTGAGTTCCCAGGAAATGACAAATGCTCTTGCAATCGTAGAAGCTGTTCTGGACCTTGTTTAATGCAAGGATTTCATACACAGTATTTATGTGACGGTACGGATTTAATCTTTCTCAGTTTAACCTGCAATTTGCAGAATGCAAAGACTGGTTTGTTTAAATAGCAGACTCATCAAAATTATCGATTTAAACCAACTCTCCGGGGAGCGCAGCGTTAGATCAGTATGGCGTCCCTTGTGTAAGGTCAAATCGATTATCCGAAGAATCAGTTATCCAAACGAAACAGCTCCTGCCCATCCTGTTTGGAAATGCACGGTTCATCTGTATATCCACAACAATAAAGCAGGAGCGTGACTTAACATTGTGACATTCTCACAGGAATCACTCTGCAAACTCGGAGAGGATGTTTGTCAGCAACAGGACAGGATCTGCTCACTCACTGCAGCGATGTTTTCCCACACCTACACTTCCCCTCCTCCCTCTCCCTCTCCTGCTTCTTCTGAAAGCCACACTAAAAACAGGCAGCCCTCTCAGTCTCACTGTGGGAAAAGACTCGCTAACCCACGATAGGCCCACAAGAGCAAAATTGGCCCAACTGTACCAGAACACCCAGAATTCCCGAGCAGCTCACAAGCTGGATCAGACAGCAGGCAGATAAGGGAATACACGGTCAGCTCCCATGGACATGACAGAGCACCGCAGCTATGTCGAAGCCCCACGGGCAGTTTCACAACCCAGCAATACCAAAGCCACACAAAGAGGACAGACACCAGCAAAGGACATGTTCCAGGAACAGGACAATGGAAGCACCTCACCACTTTAGAAGAGACGTTAACACCTACCTGTGGAGATGAGTGGAACCATGATACTGTCGGGATGTTGCATTGTGTGAAGGAACTGGACGTTCATCCGATTAAAGTGTTTTCCAATGAGCATCCTTGTAACTAAATTACTCCATTTCCAGAAACATTGTAGTTTCCCATTTCTTACTCAGTGTCATTGTGCAGCATTACTATAAAACTGGTCTCATCCTCAGCTCTGGGAATAGAAATCTGACCGACCTGTGCACACTGTCAGTTCTGTTTCAGCCGAGTCAGTTTCTCCTCCAGCCATACCGCTTGCAATAAACTGTTTGTCAATTTCACTTCGAGCTGTGTTTTGTGATCTCTAATCGATTGGGCAAATTTCTCCAACCCTCAACTCAGCAAGACAGGACTTCCAATTCAGGAGAAAGTGAGGACTGCAGATGCTGGAGATCAGAGCTGAGAATGTGTTGCTGGAAAAGCGCAGCAGGTCAGGCAGCATCCAAGGAGCAGGAGAATCAACGTTTCGGGCATGAGCCCTTCTCAGGCACATCACCCCCTACATTTTCCAAAACAGCATATCTGTTTGAAATGGATATATCCACAAAAGAGGAGAAAGTGAGGTCTGCAGATGCTGGAGATCAGAGCTGAAAATGTGTTGCTGGAAAAGCGCAGCAGGTCAGGCAGCATCCAAGGAACAGGAAATTCAACGTTTCGGGCATAAGCCCTGATGAAGCCCTTTCCTGATGAAGGGCTTATGCCCGAAACGTCGAATTTCCTGTTCCTTGGATGCTGCCTGGCCTGCTGTGTTTTTCCAGCAACACATTTTCATATCCACAAAAGACTCCTGCACTAGCTGCCTACCTCTCTTACCCTTCCTGGACTTAACCCATCTATGTGACTGTATCTGAGACTTCCCCCCCCTTCCTATAACTACCATCCATCACATACTGTTGCTATTGCAATTTCCTCATCGCTTCTAACTGTCTCTCCAACTGATCAATTCAATCTGATAAGATTTGCAGCCAGCAGCATTTATAGCAGATATAATCCGCAGTAACCCTTAAACTCTCTTTAAACTCCCACATCTGACAAGAAGTACATATCACTCTATTAAAGGCCATTTTTGCTTCTTCCAATCTACAGACCCAGAAAATAGCACTGTCTTCTTCCTCGACAAAGCACTGCTCCAGGCTAACTTAATTCTTATGGCTTATATTTTTAAGTTTAATCAAGAGACATATCTCAATAAAACATACAATCAAGAAAGAACCCACTCTGAGGGATCCAAGATGGCGGTGATCTGGGAAGATCATACTGCAAAGCGTCTCATCACAGTGGGAGCAGGACGGTCCTTTAACCTGCCCAACCCAGGTCATCAGGATTTCTTGGGGCATTGGAAAGATTGTGGAGCCCCAAGAAATATTTAAAAATTGACTTACCTGTATTTTCAGCTGTCCAGAAATGCCTAAAAAGGGAGGAGGAGCAACCGAGGTCGGGCCTGCAGCTCAGCCTGCAGCAGCCTCAGAGCCGATTACTCTCCAGGACCTGGTGAACCAGCTCTCGAAATCCCGCGAGGTGTTGGGGAAACAGATTGAAGAGAAGCTGGCTCCAGTCTCTCTCATGCTGCAGAAGCATGAGCAGCAGCTGGGAGACCTGGAGAAGAGGACGGATGAGGTGGAGCACAGGGTCACAGCGGTGGAAGCTGATGCCAGTTCATTCAAGGATAAGATCCAAGCCCTGAAGATGCAGGTTCGTAATTTGAGTGACCGAGTGGATGAAAACAGAGGCAGGAGAAAAAACACTCAGATCATTGGTCTGCCTGAGGGTAAGGCAGGTGAGCGGCCTGCGGAATTTGTTGAGGATTGGTTGCCGAAATTCCTTGACTTGGAGACTGGCCTGAGAGGATTGAAGATAGAGAGGGCTCACCGGGCTGCAGCGCGGAGGTCGGGTCTGGGTCAACCCCCTCGTCCTTTCCTGGTGCAGTTCCATCATTACCGGGATAAGGAGAGAGTCATGAAGGCTCCCAGACTCCAGGGGAAGGATCCAAGGGCCCTGAGTGATCTAAGATCATGTTTTCTCAGGACTTTTCAGCGGCAGTGATCCAGAAACGAAAATCGTATGATGGTGTCAAGAGAAGATTGAAGGAGCTTGGGATTCTTGCTGAGATATCCGGCAGTGCTTCCGATCACCTTAGATGGGTCCATGCATCTCTTTGACACATCGGAGAAGGCAAGAGACTTTGTGGACAAACTAACCTAATTTAAACAATTGTAGTATGTATAAATATTGTTGCTTGGGTATGTGTTTATCATTCTGTAACAGAAATGGAGGAAATCCGGTTGGAGCTTTGTTTTTCCCTTTTTTTTCCTTTATTGATAATAATTTGGTTCAGACTATGTCTGGCGGTGGTTAAGATGTACATTTTAAATTTCTAAGTTAGGACATACCAAACGATGGGTGGGGTATTTATTCCCCCTTTTTTCTTATAAAAGAATGTTTTTTTATTCATATTGATATCCTATGGGGTGTTTAGTCTTTTTAGCTTGTGCTTGCGATGCAGCTCTAGCTGGGAGAAGTGAAGGTGGTTGAGATGGTTAGATGCCTATTTATGGGCAGTTCGGGAAGAGTAGATAACCCCTCTGGGTGGGGGGGGGCGGGGGGTGAGTTCCCCTACTCAGCGTTATTGGCGCTTTATATATTGGTTTGTTTTCTGGTTTTTGTGTTTTGTATTTTTAATAATATTGTATTTCTGTTAAATGTTGTGGTTTTAGTTTATGTAGTTTTTATATTTGGTGGACCATGCAACATTAAGGTTCAGCAATTTGTGGTTCGGGTTCCTCCTCTCTGGAATTTAAATGTAATTGCAGAAGATTATGGCTAATGATTTGATTAAATGGTGTACCTGGAATATCAAGGGAAGTCACTCACCAATTAAGAGGAAGAAGGTACTCTTGAGTCTTAGAAAGGAGAAGGTGGATATTGCTTTGTCACAGGAGACACATTTGGATGACAAGGAACACCTGAAATTATAGCAGAATGGCTTTGACCGAGTTTATTTTTCATCACTTAATACAAGAAGTAGGGGAGTGGCTATATTGGTTAGGAAAAATCTCTCATTTAAATTGTTGGAATGTGTTAAAGACACATACGGGAGGTTTGTAATTCTTAAAGCCTTGATAAATGGGGAAGAATATGGTGTTTCAAATGTTTATTGTCCCCCAGCTCATCCTCTTAAATTCTTGGTAGATGCTTTATCTAAAGTGATAAGACTCAAGTCTCGCACATCATCACAGGGGGAGATGTTAACTGCCTCATGGATCCCACAGTTAACAGTTTGCCTAAAGGTCCCTCAATACCCTCTGCACAAACTAAATAGTTAGTGGGTCTGTGTGGGGAGTTAGGGTTGGTGGACATCTGGAGGTGTATCCACCCCACAGGTAGGGATTTCACGTTTTTCTCCAATCCGCAGAGATGTCACACAAGGATTGATTTTTTTCTGACCCCTGCATAACCCTGGATCTGGTGGCATCCTGTATGATTGGTAACATTGTCATCTCTGATCATGCTCCAGTGTACCTTATGGTTAAAATTAAGGATGTTACAGTGGATTCAAGGTACTGGCGAATGGACCCTTTATTCTCATGGACAGTAAGTTTGTGGAGTATTTCTCTAGGGAATTTCGGGCATTCCTAGATATCAACATAGGCTCGGTTGATAGCTCATCTGTTCTCTGGGAAACTGCCAAAGCTTATGCCAGGGGGTTAGTTATTTCATATTCCACCAGTAGGAAGTGGCAGAAGGGTGAGCAGCAACGTCTCCTTGGAGCACAGTTGAAGGCAGCCGAGAAGGCCTATTTTGACAATCCCTCATTGGTCAAACTACAGAGGATTGTGACACTGCGGTCTACACTAAATTCCGTGCTCATGCAGACGGCAAAGAAGGAGCTGGCTTTTGCAAAGCAAAGGTTATATGAACATGTTGATAAGCCAGGCAAATACTTAGCATACCTTGCCAGAAAGAGTAAGTGCCCCACAAACCATTGCAGCGATTAGGGAAGAGTCTGGGAACCTAACATGTGATTCTAAAAAGATTAATGTGGCGTTCCAGAGATTCTACTCTAAGTTATATCAGTCTGAGAATTGTGAGGAGGGGCCGGCCAAAATGGAATCCGTTTTTAGGGATCTGAAGCTCCTGGGTGTGACTCCCGAACAGCAGTCCTTTCTCAATGCCCCATTATCAGAGCAAGAAGTGCAGGAAGCTGTGAGGCAGCTTCAGAGTGGAAAGGCACCCGGTCCTGATGGACTTCCAGTGAATTCTATAAGGAATGTATAAGTTTCCTGTCAGGCCCGATGCTGAATATGTTTAATGATTCATACAGTCATGATTGTGTCCCACCATCTCTGAGAGAGGCCAATATTTCTGATCCTTAAAAAAGGGAAGGATCCGGAAGACTGTGCTTCATACAGGCCCATCTCGCTCATAAATGTGACTTTAAGATCCTCTCTAAGGCTCTCGCGTTAAGGCTGGAGACTGTGTTACCTTCTATTACTAAAGAGGATCAGACGGGCTTCATAAAGGGTCGCAAATGCTGCAATAATGTTAGGAGGCTGCTTAATGTAATTCAAGCACGCCAACAGCAGTCAATACAGGGATTGGTGATTTCTTTAGATGCAGAGAAGGCATTTGACCGAGCTCAGTGGCTGTACCTTTTCTATACTCTAGACGGTTTGGTCTGGGCGAAGTTTTCATAAGATGGGTAAAGGTTCTCTACAGTGTACCTCTCATGGCGGTCATTACCAACGGGGCATGATCAAACAATGTTAATATTTCTAGGGGCAGCCGGCAGGGCTATCCCCTTTCACCATTACTTTTTATGTTGGTGATTGAACCATTGGCAGAGGCCATTCGTGGGATCTCAATATATCGGCTCCAGAAGTGGGGTCAAAATTACATAAGGTCTTGCTGAATGCAGACGATGTTCTAATTTTCTTGACAAATCCAGCAGTCTCAGTGCCTTGCCTGATACAATGCATACACGCATTTGGCACTTTTCAGGGTATAGATTAATTTTGCTAAATCAGAGGTTATGCCTATGGGTGGTCTTACAAAAGAGTTGGCTCTTGAGAGTAACTATAGATTCCCATTTAGGTGGTCACAGGGGGTTTTGTGTATTTGGGCATATTCTTTACTCCAATTCTGGATTGGCTGTTCAAAGCCAATTTTACTCAATTATTTGAAAAATTGAACAAGATCTCCAAAGATGGGAGGCACTTCCAGTCTCATGGTTGGGTCAGATAGCGCTTATTAAGATGAATATTCTCCCTTGTTTGCTATCCCCTATACGGATGCTCCCCTGGTTTTCAATAAACACTCAGGAGACTGAACGGTTGGTTCAGCTCCTTCATCTGGCACCGTAAACGGCCCTCATTAAATTAGCCAAACTGCAATTGCCTCACAGATTGGGGGAGTAGACCTTCTGGACATTAAAAATTATCAATTAAGCTCGCTTTTGACCTACGTGAGTGATTGGGTTTGTGGGGACCCTGTTTCAATATGGCTAGATATTGAAGTCTCCCAGTAAAGGTTCCCCCTTACAAGTTTGCTGTTTTTAGACAAGGTGAGGACAGTTAGGGAATATTGCCATAACCCAATAGTCATCAATACTGTTGAAGCATGGAGGGCAATTCGGCAGAGGGAAGGTAATATTGGCAAAATATCTTTGTTTACACCTTTAGTGGGTATGTCGGGTTTTCAACTGGGTATGATAGATTCAGGATTTAAACATTAGGCAGCTAGGGGTGTATCTTGCATGGGTGATTAATTTGAGGGAGATGTAATGATGTCCTTCGATCAGTTAGTATGGAAGTACGAGTTACCGAATAGAGACCACTTTTGTTTCTTTCAAGTCAGGGATTTTATTCAAAAAAAAGACCATACTTTTGACTGATCCCGACAAGTCTGACATGGGAGGAGGGTTACTAAGGGCTAAAAGGACACTCTCTGTCAGTACTTTATATCACCAATTGGGGGGTGCCACCTCAGATGAGTCTGATCGACTCTGCAAGATGTGGGAGAGAGAGCTGGGTGTTTTGAAGTTTCTTCAGAGGCATGGGAGGATATTTGGGAGAATACAAGGAAGGTATCAATTTGCAATAGGACCCATGCTTTACAGTTGAAGATTTTCCACAGGGTCCACTTAGCCTCAGAAGTTTGTCAAAATTTAAACCAGGAGTATCTCCAGCATGTCCCAAGTGCAAGGTCTGCAGGGGCACTCTTACCCATCGTCTTTGGTCTTGTGACAGGCTTCAAACATATTGGAGCGCTGTGGGGGGTGCAATGGAGAGGATTTTAGGTGGAGGGGTGGAGAAGGACCCTATTTCTCTCCTTTTGGGCCTACCCATTGTATTTCCTGCAGACTCGCATAAGGCAAAACTTTTCAATATCTGGACTAGTGGTGCTGGAAGAGCACAGCAGTTCAGGCAGCATCCGAGGAGCAGCAAAACGATGTTTCGGGCATAAAACTTTTCAATATTCTTACATTCTGTGCAAGAAGAATATCTTGCTAGGTTGGATATCTGAAACCTCCCCAGGCCTGTCGGGTTGGCGGAAGAAGATTGTTATGGAGCATGTTCCCCTGGATTTTTCACAATTATGGTACACCACACAACTGAGAATTTTTTACAAGACATGGCAACCCTTTTTGAAATACGGGACACAGATTTATCTGCCACACTAACACGGGCTTTTATATGCCGTAACGATTGTGTTTCATGAGTCCAATATCCATGGAGGAGGAACTGTGAATGTATGAGTGTTGTTGTTTGGCTGGGCTGAGTTATTACTATTTATTT
>NC_083438.1:22622535-22696712 GCF_020745735.1 Hemiscyllium ocellatum
TCAGGAATCTGGGTGGTGGAACATGTCAGAGTATCTGGGAGTTAATGCATCACAAAAGGAAGCCTTTGGGCCATCATGCCTGCCCCTGCTGTCCCAATAAACATTTCCCTCACTGCCATCCGCCTCCTTTCACCCCGTGACTCTGCACATTCCTTCTCAAACATGTCCCCTGCCATTTTGAACACCTCGTGGAATCTGCCCCCACCACACTCCGGCCAGTGCACCCCAGAGTCTCACCTTTCTCTCAATGAGTCAATGTTTTCCCTCCGCTGCTCCTGCTTCCTTTACCAACCACGTGAAGCCTGTGCTTTTTCCCACCATTGGTACAGCACAGGGTCTCAGTGGTTAGCACTGCTGCCTTTGAACACCAGGGACACGGGTTCGATTCACCCTTGAGTAACTGTCTGTGTGGAGTTTACACCTTGTGTCTACTTGGGTTGCTGCTGGGTGTGTGGTTTCCACCACTGTCCAAAGATCTGCAGGTTTAGGGTGGATTGGCCACACTAAATTGCCCCATAGTGTCACTGGGATGTGCAGGCTAGCTATATTAGCTGGTCAGATGCTCTTCAATGGGTCAGTGTGGACATGATGGGCCACATGGTCTGCTTCCACACTCGAGGGATTCTTCAGTGTACTGACCCCTCGTGATTGTGGACACCTCCATCAAATCTCTGCTCAGCTTTCTCCTCTCTGAGGCACACAGATGTAACCTCTCCAATCTATCGACAGAACCATGCAGCTTGTCCAGAATTAAAGCTGAATCTATTAGAGTATGCCTGTGATAACAGGAGATGATACGCATTTAGCTGCCTGCACTGGGCAACTGAACATTTGACCAAAGTCTGAGAAACAATCTTTTGGAAATCGCATTTTGGTCTTTTCAGTTTGTAACTTTGCTGAGTGGTTTCCCGTGTTCCTGTCGAATTGTTCAATCCCACAATCAGGAACCCCATGATCACTGTACACTTCCTCCTCATGACATGCTGACCTCTTTTAATCGTCCCCAATCAGCAGACGGGCGTGCTGTGATATTCGATACCAAATAATCGTCTCAGAAAATGGCTTATTTATTTCCCTAGTTCAGCGTGTTAGGCTCCAGGGGTTGGTGATGATTCACCGCTGATGATTAGCCACTGCCAGTTCTCCACCAGCGTTTCTCCACTGGGGTTGTTTGACCTGTGGAAACTATTCGCCCCCAGAAAACATATATATGTAGTGATTGTTTCCCCCCACCTGTTCTTTCAGACTTCTCAGTCCCCTTTATTTATACAACTACATATTGATTTAAAAAAAATGTAAAATAAATATCATTTTATTGGTTTATATATAAAATGAGTTACAAACTTTAACCAGAAAAAGGAAATATATTTTAAAAATCTTTATAATGGCAGTAAAATCCCACATTAATATTAAACAATCAAATTTTAGTTCACTTGATAGTTATGTGCTATTCCTCTAAGTTTTCCAAACAATCTCTTTTACCTTATTCAAGAACAATTTTTTTATTCTATCATCTGCGAATCGATTTTTTTAGCTTTATTTTTTAATCACAGTGCCACTTTTGATGTGGAAATATCCATTCCATCGGCCCCTTTGTTCACATCGCCAAAACTTAATACTTGAATCACTCTTGGATAGTTTATCAAAATCATATATAAAACCCTGGTGGTAAAACTTCTTATTTCCGCGTTTACTAATAATTTCTGTTTCCATTTTGAAGACTTGGGGGGTAAGTGGGAAAAAAAATACAAGCTTAAAAAAACCTCTCCTGTAACGAAAATAAGTTGTTACTGAAACAACGCAAACACTACCTTAACCAATATAACGACAATTTTATTTCGTTTAGATATGCTTGTTCTCTAACATTTTCAACGTTGTTAAATAAGAAAAATATATTAACAAAAGTAAATGGTTATTAAAACAAGTAAAGTAGGTAAAAACAATAACTGCAGATGCTGGAAACCAGAGTCCAGATTAGAGTGGTGCTGGAAAAGCACAGCGTGTCAGGCAGCATCCGAGTAGCAGGAAAATCGACGTTTCGAGCAAAAGCCCTTCTATTAAAACAAGTAAACACTATCACCAATATTCTGAATATACGACTTATTTATGGTGGCGAATCGTCTTCAGTGGCCAATGGGCCGTGGCTAAGCATCCTCTGTGGTTAAAGGGGAGTGGCTAATCGTCGTTGGCGAATGGGCCCATCCCGGGTTCCTGACTGAACTTACACATGCTCTTTGTCACACAGTCATACAGCCCAGAAGAGGCCATTCAGCCCAGGAAGTCTGCACACACCTGTTGACACTAATCCCACTTTCCATCCCTTGGCCCATCGGCCATCAATTCTGAGACATTTCAATTGTTCCTGCATGTTCCTTTAAAAGGTTGTGAGGTTTTCCACCTCGACCACCCTCCAGCTGTGACTGACTGTCCCTGTGTCTGATATTCCGATACTCCCAGTTCCTAAGTACTTTCTTTCTTTCAAAAATATACTTTATTTGAAAATACTTTGATGATCTATACAACTGGACATGCCATACATATGTAAACATTCCATTTGTTTGCATACCGAAACAGAGTAATCATTCCTGTTTACAGGTCTGTACGGTTACAGTTTTAGCTGAGGTGTCAGCAGAGCCCAATGACTGCATTGGTCCCCTGATCTTCTCTAGGCGGGCAGATGTTACACGGTGGTCTTTCCCCACCGCGCCTTGGCAGCAGCTGCCCCAAGCTTCAGCGCGTCCCTCAGCACGTAGTCCTGGACCTTGGAATGTGCCAGTCTGCAACACTCAGTCGGGGTCAACTCCTTCAGCTGGAAGATCAACAGGTTTCGGACCGCCCAGAGAGCGTCCTTCACCGAGTTGATGATCCTCCAGGCACAGTTGATGTACGTCTCGGTGTGCGTCCCGGGGAACAGGCCGTAGAGCACGGAGTCCCGCGTCACGGCGCTGCTTGGGACGAACCTCGACAAATACCACTGCACTCCTCTCCAGACTTCCTCTGCATAGGCACATTCCAGAAGGAGGTGTGTGACAGTCACGTTCCCCCCGCAGCGGCTTCGAGGGCAGCGTGCGGTGCGGCTGAGAGTCCGGGCATACATAAAGGATCTCACAGGCAGAGCCCTTCTCACCACCAGCCAAGCCATGGTGCTTGATGGTAAGTTCTGGCAATGAGGCATTCTGCCAAATGGCTTTGACAGTCTGCTCAGGGAACCGCTCGATAGGATCCGCCCTCTCCTTTCCCGAAGGGTCTCGAGGACACTACGTGCTGATCACTTCCTGATGGACTTGTGGTCAAAGGTGTTTTTGTTCATAAACTTCTCCACGAAGGATAGGTGATACGGAACGGTCCAACTACTCGGAGTGTTCCGCGGCAGTGAGGCCAGGCCCATCCTTCGCAACACCAGGACAGGTAGAACCTCAGTACGTAGTGACACTTGGTGTTTGCGTACCGGGAATCCACGCACAGCTTGATGCAGCCACACACAAAGGTGGCCATCAGGGTGACGGTGGCATTGGGTGTATTTTTTCCCCCGTTGCCCAGATCTTTGTACAGCGAGTCCCTTCGGACCCGTTCCATCTTTGATCTCCATATAAACTGAAAGATGGCCCGGTTCTGGGAATAGGCCAGACCTGTGCCATGTATAATAGCAATGACAGTGCCTCACACCTGATGACCAGGTTTTTTCCTGCAATGGAGAGCGACCGTAGCTTCCATCTGCCCAGCTTCTGTTTCACTTTGCTGATACGCTCCTCCCCCAAGACTTGGCGCACACCCCCCTGAACCAAATACCCAGCACCTTCAGGTGGTCGGTCCTGACGGTGAAGGGGATCGAGGATTGGTCGGCCCAGTTCCCGAAGAGCATGGCCTCGCACTTGCCTCGGTTTAACTTGGCCCCCGAGGCCCGTTCGAACTGGTCACAAATGCACACGTGTCTGCGCACGGACAGCGGATCCGAGCAGAAAACAGCGACGTCATCCATGTACAGGGAGGCCTTAACCTGTAGGCCCCCACTGCCAGGAATAGTCACCCCTCTCAGGCTCGCATCCTTCCTGATGGACTCGGCAAATGGCTCTATGCAGCACACAAACAAGGCAGGAGAGAGAGGGCAGCCCTGCCTGACTCCAGATCTGACTGGGAAGCTATCTGATTCCCACCCATTGATTGAGACTGCACTGACGATGTTGGTGTAGAGCAGTCTGATCCAATTGCAGATTCCCTCCCCAAAGCCCATTTGGAGAGAACATCTCTCATATACCTGTGTGATATCCTGTCAAAGGCTTTCTCCTGGTCCAGGCTGATGAGGCAGGCGTCCAACCCTCTGTCCTGCACGTAGGCGATCGTATCCCTGAGGAGTGCGAGACTCTCAGCGATCTTCCTGCCCGGTACAGCACAGGTTTGGTCGGGGTGAATCACCGACCCAGAGCAGACCTGACCCGGTTGGCGATGACCTTTGACAGAATTTTGTAATCCGCATTCAACAGTGAGATTGGTCTCCAATTTTTGAGTTCCTCCCCTCCCCCTTCCGCTTGTAGATGAGGGTGATGATGCCTTTCCTCATGGATTCACTCATGGTACCTGCCCGAAGCATACTGACATACACCTCCAGCAGGTCCTGGCCAATCCCAAAGAGCGGAATAGAGCTCGACCGGTAAGCCGTCACTTCCGGGAGTTTTATTCTTTTCGAAGGACTCATGAGTCTTGGTCAGCTCGTCCAGAGACAGCGGCTGGTCCAGCCTCTCGCGTGTTCTGTCGTCTAAGATCTCCGTGATAGAGGACAGGAACGACTGGGAGGCCGCGCTGTCGGTCGGCTTCGCGTCATTCAGACTGGCGTAGAAGGACTTACTGATCCTCATGACATCAGTCTGAGATGACGTTATCGAGCCGTCTTCTTCCTTCAGGCTTCTGAGCACGGAGCTCTCTTTGTGCACCTTCTGGAAGAAGAAACATGAGCACGTCTCGTCCTGCTCCACCAAGCGGACCCTGGACCGGAAAATTATCTTGGAAGCCTCCGAGACAAAGAGCGAGGCTTGCTGGCCCTTCACCTCCTTGAGGTCCTCCATGATACCGACCCCCATCGTCTGCAGCAGGAGCAGGTTCTGTATACTTTCCTGGAGCTGGGATAGTTTTCCCCGCCTCTCTCTCGCCTCCTGAACACCTTTGAGGATGAAGAACTTCTTGATGTTCCCCTTTCCTGTTTCCCACCAGTCCTCTGGGGACTCAAAGAGGGGCTTCACAGTTCTCCAACCTGCATAGTCCCTCTTGAGCTCTTCAATGTTTCCGGGGTCAACAGCTTTGTGTTCAGCTTCCACGTTCCCTTACCCGCCTGCTGCTTGTCCTGTAGGTGACAGTCGGCCAGCAGGAGGCAGTGGTTAGAGAAGAACACCGGCTTGATGTCGGTGGATCTGACCGAGAACGTTTGGGACACAAACAGGTAATCTATCCTTGAGCGGATAGACCCGTCTGCCCGTGACCAGGTGTATCTACGCTGTGCTCCGTCTGCAGGGGTGCTGAAGACTTCGTGCAGCTTGGCATCTTTTACTGTGTCCATCAGGGCTCTGGACGTGGCGTCCAGTTTACTGTCCCCCCCACCGGATCGTCCATCTGCATCAATGATACAGTTGAAGTCTCCGGCCAGAATGACCGCCTGGACGTAGCCAGCAACAGGGGAAGCTGCTGCAGGACGGCCAACCGTTCACTCTTACCCACTGGGGCGTACACATTAATCAGTCTCAGGGTAGCACTTAACTTAGAAACATCTTCTTCTTGAAAAAGAGTAATACATAGACCAAACGTGCAAATATTTCTGTGCATGTCAGTTCACAGTCTGCAACACCAGGGCTCTGTCTATGTCTGCAATCACCAGTCCTCCCATTGTTCGCACATTTTGCTTTAGGCTGTGTCTAAGAGCTTAATGTTAGAGGTGCACAACTCAAGTTAAATCAGTTGCTGCTGCCTCTCGGTATTATTCAAGCAGGTGTCCTACTTGTTGATATAATCACAGGGTTCAGTGAGTTTGTTGATGCTGGAATAAGCAGAAATTCCTCCAATGTTTGAACCATTCGGCAGAGCAGCTTATTCTTTTGCTTGAATTTCCTGAAGATTATCATCATTAAGTTCCGGGTTCTGGGGGAGCCCATTCTCCGATCTTCCCCACACAGATCAAAAAACACGTGACTGTGATATCTGCAGGACATGCAGCTTGCGGAGAGGAGCCAATGGCCTAGCGGTCGTATTGTTGGGCTGTGAATCTAGAGACCCAGCTGAAGTTCTGGTGTTCAAGTCCCACTACGGCAGATGGTGGGATTTGAATTCAATCCAGGGTGGAAAAAAGATCAGGAAGTAAGAATCAGATGATGATGATGATTGGAAAATCCCATTGGCTTCACTAATGTCCCTGTAGGGAAGGAACTGTGCTGTCCTTACCTGGAATGGCCGACATGTGACTCCTAACTGCCTTCTTATAATAAATGCCTCTCCAGTGACACTCACATCGTGTGAGTGAAAATGGTTTTGAAAAGTGATGCCTTCTCAGTGCAGTAACCCTACAGAGGGTGATATTTCATCACCAAGTCACCCTTTATTTACACATGAGTAGTCCTTGATGATAGTCCTGCTTCATACAGAGTCAGTCACCAGAGTGTAAGTATCCCTGATTCGTCACCTTTTTTATATCAGCCATGGTTCCCCGACTGGATCAGATTCACAGCCTCAGTCAGGGAACTCATATTCTATGAAGTCCCCCTGACTGACCTCATTCCAATCATTACACAAAGGCAGTCAAGCTGTCAGCTTCTTTTTAATTCATCTGTGAGATATGGGCATTGCTGCCTGGGTCCACCAGTTATTGTCCGTCCCTAGTTGCCCCTTGAGAAGGTGGTAGTGAGCTGTCTTCCTGAGCTGCTGCAGTCCATCTGCTGAGGTTGACCCACAATGCCCTTGGTGAGGGAATTCCAGAATTTTGTCCCAGCGACAGTGAAAGAATGGTGATATATTTCCAAGTCAGGATAGTGAGTGGCTGGAAGGGGAACTTGCAGGGGATGGTGTTCCCATGTATCTGTTACCCTTGCCCTTCTGGATGGAAGTGCTCCTGGGTTTGGAAGGTGCTGTCTAAGAACGTTTGGGGAATTTCTGCAGTGCATCTTGTAGAGGGTACACACTGCTGCTACTGTATCTTGATGGGAGAGGGAGTGAATGTTTGTGGATGTGGTGCCAATCAAATGGACTGCTTTGTTCTGGATGGTGTCAAACGTCTTGAGTGTTGTTGGGGCTGCTCCCATCCAGATAAGTGAGGAGTATTCCAACACATTTCTGAATTGTGCCTTGTAGATGGTGGACAGGCTTTGAGGAATCAGGAGGTGAGTTACTTGCTGCAGTGTTCCTCGCATCTGACCTGCTCTTGTAGCCACTGCGCTTGTGTGCCGAGTATTGGTGAATTTCTGATCTCTGGTTCTTTCGCGGTCTGCCTGAGCAGATCCTCCCAATTCCCTGCCTAAACCTCTGCCTCCCATTTTCCAGTTTGGAACCAAAGCGGATATTAGCAACAGCAGAAGCCATCAGTGTCTGGGGTGGGGGATAAGAGGAAACAGGTCAGAGAATGGCCTTGAGTAGGACTGAAACCAAAGTCAATGTATTCCCAAAGTAGGTAGAGAGTGTCCCTGGCTCACCCCTACACCTCCACCCTGCTTTTTAAATGGGGAGTAAAAAATGAGGTCTGCAGATGCTGGAGATCACAGCTGAAAATGCGTTGCTGGTTAAAGCACAGCAGGTTAGGCAGCATCTCAGGAATAGGGAATTTGACGTTTCGAGCATGAGCCCTTCATCAGGAATGAGGTCTGAGCAGGGGAAAAGGAATCGATGTCCTGTGATGAGCAGTAAATGCTTTCTGGGGAAATGGGAGAACCACGCACAGAACAGTGACCGAACTCGGAACTCTCTTGAGTTTCGGTTGAAATAGTTGCTTAAACGGGAGACGTGACCTAAAAAGCAGCCATCAGCTGTTTTTAACTCTAAGGAAAACTTGGCTGAGAGGCAGGAAACGAATAACTGGTTGTTTTTATTTCAGACTTGGGGAGGAAGTTTGTGGTGGAGATTCCCAGATGGAAGGGGGGAATTCAATTTCTGTTATTGAAAGCGGATGGACAGATGAAAAACAGCAATTAATAAAGAGGAAAATGCATTCGACTTTGTGACTAGGGGCTAGAAACATAGAATATAAGATCGAGTATTTGGTGACCATCTTGCTCAGCTGGGAGCTTGACAAGGCAACATTATTTGCAGTGGTGTCGAGTTGTGAGAGCTGGGACGCGGATAGAATATTCCTTTTCCTCAGGCAAAGATCCCTTTCATCTGGAGTAAGCGACCAGGGCGAAATGATCGTAGTCTCCAGTCCAGACAGAAGGAGAGGAAACCACAGAACAATGGGAACTGACAATGATTGCACTTGGAGCTCGTTGACAAGTGTATGACCAGCAAACAGAGCAGCCAGTCACTTGTCTTTCCCCAGTCTTCGCAAACCGCTCATGTGACGCTCCTGGGAACAGGACTCCAGTGAAAACACCGGATCAGAGACACTTCTGCCAAAATGGAGAGAGCTGGATTCATCATCTCCGTGGTGTGCTTCGTCCTATCATACGGTGAGAATCTCTTTGGGTATCAGTAGGCCGGGTCAGAGCAGGCAACTGGAAGTTTTGGGGACCTCCTGAGGGTAAAAGTAAAAGGCAGCCCCTGTGTGTTGCTTTCCTCTCTGGGTTCCTTCCTAACGGAGATACCTTGGAATTGTTCCCACAGCTGAGCCTTTCAGTATCTTCGTGTACAAGCCAGAGGTCAACGCCACCGTGGGTGATCGAGTCACCCTCCCGGTGAGACCCTCCTCCCCCGTCTCGAGTGGTTTCTGGAAGTTTGGCGGTGAGTCCATCGTCCTGTGGACCGTCGAGCCGCCTGACCTCAACGTCGCCTACACCAAACGCAAGGTGCTGCTTTTGGACAACACGTCCCTCCTCCTCCTCTCAGTAACTCTCAAAGACGCTGGGGATTACTGGGTGACGATGGACTCCCCGACTGGACAAGAAGGCAAAGCCAAGGTCACTTTGAACGTGTTCCGTAAGTTTCCTGTCTCTTGTAATCGACAATGAGCAGATCAACATGGGCCGAGCGGTAGACAGTGTTCACTTGGACTTCAGTTTGACAAGGTTTCACATGATGGACTATAATTAGCAAAGTTCGATCACACGGGATTCAGGGTGAACTTGCCAATTAGTCACAAAATGGGCTTTATGGTGAGAGACAGGGTGGTGATGGAGGGGTGTTGTTCAGATTGGAGACTTGTGACCAGGGTGTTCCACAGGGATCAGCGCTGGGTCCACTTTTGTTTGTCATTTATAGAAATGATTCAGGTGAACCTATAGAAAGCATGTTTCATAAGTTTATGGATGACACCAAGACAGTGGAGTGGGCAGTGAAGAAGGTCACCTAAGATTACAAGAACATCTTGATCAATTGGGTGAATAGGCAGATGAGTGGCAAATGGAGTTTACTTCAGATAAATGTACCACATTTTGTTAAGATAAACAAAGACAGGACTTAAACGATTAAAGTAGGGCACTGGGGAGTGTTATGGAACAGAGAGACCAAGGAGTTCAGGTACAAAATGCTTTCAAGTTTGCATCAGATCGAGATAGGGCAGTTAAGAAGGCCTTTAGCATACTTGCCTTCATTGCTCACAAGAATGTTGGAGTTGGGATGTTATTTTGAAGATGTACAGGATGTTGGAGAGGCGTCTGCTGGAATAGTGTCCAGTCCTGATCACCCTGTTACAGGAAGGTGACCTTACAGAAGTTTATAAAATCAGGAGGGGCATGGATAAGGTGCATGCCTTTTCCCTCGTGTGGGGGATTTCAAGACCAGGGGCGTATTTTAAAGGTGAGAGGAGAAAATTGTTTAAAAAAGACACGGGAGGCAATTTGTTTCAACAAAGGTTAGTGGTGCCGATAGTAGTCATGGTTTGGAGATGCCAGTGTTGGACTGGTGTGCTTCCAATTAAACCGGTTGGACTAGAACCTGGTGTTGTGTGGTTTTTAACTTTGTTTCATCAAAGGGTGGACCGTGTGTGGAATGAACTTCCAGAGGAAGTGGTGGATGTGGGTCCAGTTAGAATGTTTAAAAGACATCTAGACAACCACCTGATGAAGGAGCATCACTTCGAGAGCTAGTGCTTCCAAATAAACCTGTTGGACTATAGCCTGGTGTTGTGTGGTTTTTAACTTTGTCCATCCCAGCCCAACACCGGCATCTCCAAATCATGACATTTAGATAAGTACAGGAATAGGAAATATTTGGAGAATTACATGCTAAGTGCAGGCAGATGGATCTAGTTGAGTTCAGGATTATGGTCGCCATGGCAATGGACTGAGGGATCTGTTTCTGTGCTGGAAGTGTCTATGACTCCATAACTTGAATTGGGCATGTGATGAGGCTCATTTGGTGTTTTATTTATTGATATAAAATGCTTAGATTCGATTTGATTCCCTACAGTGTGGAAACAGGCCCTTTGGCCCAACACGTCCACACCGACCCTCCGAAGAGTAACCCACCCAGGCCCATTTCCCTCTGAATAACGCACAATTTAGCAAGGCCAATTCACCTGGCCTGCACCTCTGTGAAAGGAAGCCCCCACAGACACAGGGAGAATGTGCAAATTCGACATAGGCAGTTACCTGAGGCTGGAATCCAACCTGGGACCCTGGTGCTGTGAGGCAGCAGTGCTAACTGCTAAATCATCGTACCGCCCTGCGTTTATGTTTATAAAAATAAAGAACTGTAGGTGCTTAAGCTCTGAGATGAAAGACAGCAATTGCTAGAGAAACTCAGCAGGTCTGACAGCATTTGGGAAGAGAGAAAGCAGTCTTAACGCTTCAGAACACAGGTCACTGGAGCCGAAACATTGAGTTTGCTTTTTCTCTCTCTGTCAGACCTGCTGTTTCTCGAGTTATTTCTGCTTTTCGCTTCTTTCTGTTTGTCTTGGCCGGGTACGATACTTGTAATTCTGTGTCAGAGGTATAATTCAGACTCTGTGATTCAGCCAAACTCTAGATCAGATTCCCTACAGTGTGGAAACAAGCCCTTCAACCCCAACCCTCCAGAGAGTAACCCATCCCCCTATGTTTACCCCTGACTAATGCACCATCCACGATTTAGCATGGCCAGCCCACCCTAACCTGCACATTGGGGGAGGAAACCGGAGCAAGTCCATGCAGACACGGGGAGAACGTGCAGACTCCACACAGACAGTCACCCAAGGCAGGAATCAAACCTGGGTCCCTGGTGCTGTGAGGCAGTAATGCTAACCACTGAGCCACTGCACCTGTACAAGCTAAGACCATAAGAAATAGGAGCAGGAATAGTCCATTCAGCCCCTCAAGCCTGGTCTGCCATTCTATATGAAAGTGGCTGATCTGACATTTCTCACGGCCACTTCCCTGCTCGTTCCCCATAACCACTGATTCCACGACTGATCAAAAATCTATCTCAGCCTCAAATATATCGAAGGACTCTGCCCCCACAGCAAGGAGTTACAAGACTCACAACTCTGAGGGAAAGGAAATTCCTACTCATCTCATTCTTAAATTGGCCACCCCTTTATTCTGAGACTCTACACTCTGGTCCTAGACTCTCCCATGAAGGGACACCTCTTTTACCCAGGAAAGCTCCTGAAGAATCTGACATCTTTCAATGAGATCACCTCTCATCCTTCTAAAGCACACTGCACAGAGTCCCCATCTGTTTGTCTTCGACATCATGGAACCCCTACAATGCATAAGCAGGCCATTCAGCCCATTGAGTCCACACTGACCCTTGAAAGAGCATTCCACCCTGGGCCTTACATTTCCCATGGCCAATCCACCTGACCCATACATCTTTGGACTGAGGGAGGAAAGTGGAGCACCCGGAGGAAACTCACGCAGACACGGGGAGAACGTGCAAACTCCACACAGCCAGTTGCCTGAGGCTGGAATCAAACCTGGTCCCTAGTGCTGTGAGGCAACAGTGCTAACTACTGAACCACGATGCTTCCCTTTGCTTGTGAGACAATACCTCCACACAGAGAATTACTCAAGTGAACCTGTTCTGATCTGATTTGGAGACACCAGTATTGGACTGGGGTGTACAAAGTTAAAAACCACACAACACCAGGCTGTAGTCCAACGGGTTTATTTGGAAGCACAAGCTTTCCGAGTGCTGCTCCATCATCAGGTGGTTGACCAGCTGATCTGCCAGACTTTTATTCTGAGTCAAAGGTGTAACTGAGACTCTGTGATTCAGCCAAACTCGATAAGTTGAGAGATTTGAATTCTGTTCAGAGAGGGAGATGGTGGTGTAATAGCATTGTCACTGGGCTAGTAATCCAGAGGTCAAGGTTTGAGATATAGATTCAAATCTCGCAATATCAGTTGGTGGAACTGGAATTCAGTGAATAAAGCTGGATTTTAAACCTTGTCATCAGTAATAATGACCCATTTGATTGACTGATTCCTTTTGTGAAGGGAATTTGCCTTCTTTACCTGGTTGACTGACATGTAACTCCATACCCACAGCAATATGGCTGATTCTGAACTGCCATCTGAAACAGTCCAGCAAGCTACTCAGTTCAACAAATGCTTGCCTTGCCAGCAACACCCATGGAAGAAAAGAATAAACCAATTAATCATTCTGTGGGTGGCACAGTAGCTCAGTGGTTAGCACTGCTGCCTCACAGCGCCAGAAATCCTGGTTCAATTCCTGCCTCAGGCGACTGTCTGTGTGGAGCTTTCACATTCTCCCCGTATCTGCGTGGGTTTCCTCCCACAGTCCAAAAATGTGCAGGTTAGGTGAATTGGCCAGGCTAAATTGCCTGTAGTGTTAGGTGTAGGGGAATGGGTCTGGGTGGGTTGCTCTTCAAAGGGTCAGTGTGGACTTGTTGGGCCAAAGGGCCTGTTTCCACACTCTAAGTAATCTGAACAGGAATAATATCTTTTAAACATTGTAATTGTACCTGCATCCAACACTTCCTCAGGGAGTTCATTACACATGTGAACCACCCTCTGTGTAAAAAATTTGCCCCTCATGTCTTTTTACAATGTCCATCCTCTCACGTTAAAAATGTGCCCTCTAGTCTTGAGATCCCCCCTCTTAGGGAAAAGACACCTCCCATTGTCAGCACAGGACATTAACAGAGTGGCACGGTGGCTCCGTGGTAAGTACTGCGGCCTCATAGCACCAGGGACCTGGATTTGATTCCAGCCTCAGGCAACTGGCTGTGTGGAGTTTGCATGTTCTCCCTGAGTCTGTGTGGGTTTTCTCCCACAGTCCAAAGATGTGCAGGTTAGGGTGAATTGGCCATGCTAAATTGTCCCATAGCATTCAGGGTTTGTAGGTTAGGTGCATTAGTCAAGGGTAAATGCAGGGGAACGTGTCTGGGTTGGTTACTCTTTAGAAGGTTGGCGTGGATTTGTTGGGCCGAATGGCCTGTTTCCACACTGTAGGGATTCTATGATTAACCCTCTCTATACCTCTCATCATTTTGCAAACTACTATAAGGTCACCTCTCAGTCTCCTGCACTCCAGTAAAAATAGCCCCAGCCTAACCAGCATTTCTTTATAACGCAAGCCTTCCATATCCAGCACCGTCATTGTAAATCTCCTTTGAACCCCCTTCAGCTTAATAATGTCATTCCAATAACTAGGTGACCAGAACTGGGCACAGTAGCCCAAAAGAGGCCTCACCAACGTCCTATACAACATCAACTCCTATAGCAACGAAGGCAAGCATATTAAATGCCTTTTTAACCACTCTGCTTATATGTGATGCAAACTTCAAAGAGTTACGCACCTGAACCCCTAGGTCCCTCTGTTCTCCAACACTACTCAAGGCCCTACCATTCATTGTATAAGCCCGGCCCTTGTTTGTTTTTCCAAAATGCCATTCCTTGCATTTATCCAGTTTGAACTCTGCCATAGAGTCACAGAGATGTACAGCATGGAAACAGATCCTTCGATCCAACTGGTCCATGCCAATGGGGTATCCAATCTAGTCCCATTTTTCAACCCATTGATCCATTTGATCAAGATCCCTTTGTAATCTTAGAAAGCTTTCTTTGCTCTCTACTATGCCACCAATTTTGGTATCGCCTGCAACCTTACTAACCATGCCTTTTGTACATGTATCCAGTTCATTCATATAAACGACAAACAGAAGAGGACCCAGAAATTATCCCTGAGGAACACTGCTGGTGACAAGACTCCAGTCTGAGAAACTACCCTCCACCACCATTCTCTGTCTCCTACTGTGAAGCCAATGGATGGAGAAGGAGAGTGCTAACCTCAGCCAGTGTGGGAATTGAACCCACACTGTTAGCATCACTGGCTGGCCATCCAGCAAATAACATGGATGAATAAAGAAGCATTTATATGCTTGATTATCCATCACTGTTGTAATGAGGGTAGAAGCTGACAGATTCACTGTCATTACAACTGCAGAATCTGGACTATTATCAGTTTTTTTTTGCTTTCACCTAGCAAAGTCTGCTCCTTTTACCATCAGCGTTGAAGGCGGCAAGATTAATGCCGTTGCTGGGGACACAGTCATTCTGTCAGCGAGTCCTTCACAAGAGGTGAAGCACGGGAGCTGGACGTTTGGAGGGAAAGCTGTCGCCTGGTGGAGTGACACATCCCCCGAGATCAGCCCCGATTACAGTGGGCGGGCCGCAATCTCCTCCAAGACTTCACTGAAACTGAAATCGGTTCGGGTATTGGACACTGGAGAATACGATGTGACCATGAGTACAGCGTCCGGAGACACGAGGACAGCCAAAATCGAACTGAATGTTGTCAGTAAGTTGCTGCTGTTTCCCAAATTAAAGAAAGCAAGGGCCAGCAAAATAACTGGGTTGCCTATTTAATGTTGCCCATCATTGCCCAGAATAGTCAACTACCGAAATGAAACAAAGAACTGTGGATGCTGGTAATGTGAAACAAAGGCCAGAAATTGCTGGAGAAACTCAGGAAGTCTGGCAGCATTCTGAAGAAGGGTTAGGGGACCTGAGACATTAATTGTCTCCCACAGAACCTACCAGATCTCCTGAGTTTCTCCAGCAATTTCTGTTTTTGTTACAGGTTGAGTACTTCTGGCTGTTAGGGTAAATAGACAAAGTCTTTTCCCTGGGGTGGGGGAGTCCAGAACTAGAGGACATAGATTTAGGGTGAGAGGGGAAAGATGTAAAAGAGACCTAAGGGGCAACTTTTTCATGCAGAGGGTGGTACATGTATGGAATGAGCTGCCAGAGGAAGTGGTGGAGGCTGGTAAAATTGCAACATTTAAGAGGCATTTGGATGGGTATATGAATAGGAAGGGTTTGGAGGGATATGGGCCGGGTGCTGGCAGGTGGGACTAGATTGAATTGGGATATCTGGTCGGCCGAGGGTTAGACCGAAGGGTCTGTTTCCCTGCTGTACATCTCTATGACTCTATGTGTCAAGTGTTGGTGGGGCATATCACAACAAATGTTTCTATTCTATTGCACATGAGATGTGGGTGTTCCTCGCTCAGACAGCTTTTGCTCCCCATCCTTCACTACCCTGGAAGGGTTAGTGGTGAACAGCAGCAGTCTTTGGGATGTGCATACCTAGGGATTACCATTGACCAGAAATTCCACTAGACTCACCACATTAACACAGCGGCTACAGGAGCAGGTCAGAGGCTCGGAATACTGCACCTCCTGACTCTGCAAAACCTGTCCGCCATCTGCAAGTCAAGAGTGTGATGGAATACTCCCTACCTTCCCTGATGGGGGCAGCTCCGACAACACTAGAGAAGCTTGACACCACCCAGGACAAAGCAACCCCTGCTTGATTGGCACTACAGCCACAAACACCCGTTCCCTCTGCCACCGACGCTCAGTAGCAACAGTGTGTACCATCGACAAGATGCACTACAGAAACTCACCAAAGATCCTCAGAAAGTGTCTTCCAATCCCATGACCACTTCCGTCTAGAAAGACAAGAGCAACAGATACACGCAAACACAACCACCTACAAGTTCCCCTCAAAGTCACTCCCCGTCCCGACTTGGAAATATGTTGCCGTTCCTTCACTACCACTGGGTCAAAATCCCAGAATTCCCTCCCTGATGGAATTGTGGGTCAACTTACAGCAGGTAGACTGCAGCAGTCCAAGAAGGCAGCTCACCACCAACTTCTCAAGGGGCAATTAGGGATGGACAATAAATGTTGGGCCCAGCCAGAGACCCCCATATCCTGTGGGAATGACTAAAAAGATTATTAATAAGGAGGACAGTTATGTTGGTCATTAGATTTAAATACATCTCTCGCAGCCTCATGTAGAAACAGCAAGTTGGCCCACTCTAGGAGTGATCAGTTACAAGAAGTTTAATGTAGTTGACTGACCTATTGTCCTGTCTCCCAGCGCAGCCACAGCCTCTCAGCATCTCCCCAGAGCTCAGCAGCATCAAAGCACAGTCTGGAGCCCGTGTCATCCTGTCTGTTCATATATCCGGGGAAGTGAACAATGGAAGCTGGGTTGCCAATGGGGAAACGCTTTTCCAGTGGGACGGCACCATTCAGAATACAACACAGCACAAGTTCTTCTGGATAGACCTCTTACCAAATGCATCCCTCCTTCTATTCTCTGTGCATTCCTACAGCTTCACAGAGTTTACAATCACTCTGGAGTCCCCCACCGGTATCTCAGCATCAGCCATTATCACCCTTCAAGTATTCAGTGAGTACCTGCTACAATTGTTGGATTAAAGAGTTACTTGGTGAAAACTTGCACTTAGGGCAGCGTGGTGGCTCAGTGGTTAGCACTGCTGCCTCATAGCACCAAGGACCTGGGTTCGGTTCCCACCTCGGGTGACTGTCTGTGTGGAGTTTACATATTCTCCCAATGTCTGTGTAGGTTGCCTCCTACAGTCCAAAGATATGCAGGCTCAGTGAATTGGCTGAGCTAAACTGCCCTTAGTGTTAGGTGCATTAGATTCCCTACAGTATGGAAACAGGCCCTTCGGCCCTTGGAAGAGTAACCCACCCAGACCCATTACCCTCTGACTAATGCATTGAACACTATGAACCATTTAGCATGGCCAATCCACCCTGACCTGCACATCTTTGGACTGTGGGAGGAAACCCACACAGACACGGGAAGAATGTGCAAACTCCACACAGACAGTCACCCGAGGCTGGGATTGTACCTAGGACCCTGGTGCTGTGAGGCAGCAGTGTTAACCACTGAGCCACCGTGCTGCCCTGTCAGGGGTAAATATGGACAATGGGTCTGGGTGGGTTTCGCTTCAGAAGGTCAGGGTGGACTCTGAGGGCCGAAGTGCCTGTTTCCACACTGTAGGGTATCTAACCTTATTTTGCCCATTTGATTGCTAATTGAATTATCTCGAACATCTTGTCCCTCTGCTGAGGTTCCTGTTCCTAGTTTGGTTAGATTAGGGTGAAAGAATTTGCAACGGGTCTGGGCATGATGACTATTTTCTTTGCACTGTTGAACTGCCAAGGGTGGGGATGTTCACAACTAGGGGTCAAAGTTAAAGGTGAGAGGAGAAAGATTTAAAAGGGATCTGAGGGGCAGTTGTTTCACACTGTGGTATAGGACAGATGTTAGAGGTAGTTTCTTTACTCAGAGAGTCGTAGGGGCATGGAACGCAGTGTCTGCAACAGTAGTAGACTCGCCAACTTTACTGGCCTTTAAATGGTCGTTGGGTAGGTATATGGACAAGAATGGAATAGCATAGGTTAGATGGGCTTCAGATTGATTTCACAGGTTGGCGCAACATCGAGGGCCGAAGGACCTGTACTGTGCTTTAATGCTCTAGAAGGTGGTTCATATGTGGAATGAACGACACACGAGCTGGTGGATGCAGGTACAGTTACAACACTCAATAGGCATTTTGACGGGTACGCAAATAGGATAGGTTTAGAGGGAAATAGACCAAACGCAGGCAAATGGGACTAGTTCAGTTTGGGAAATGTAATTGGCATGGACAAATTGAACAGAAGGGTCTGCTGTATGACTCAGTGTAGGTCTGTATATTCTGAGGTTACATGGAGACGACTTCCTTTGTCGAACAGAAAATTATTCCAAACTTAAAGCAGCTGGCTTTTCTGTGCCACTGAACTCAATCAAAAGAAAATGGGGAGAGGCTGTAAATTTGGGGCATAACAGCTGGCCTTCTGAACTTGTGTTTGCACCAATGCTGTCACTTTTTGAGGTTATTTTGTCCTGTTTCTTTTTCGAGGAGAGGTTGTAAAGCAGAGGTGCAGAACTGGTTAAATAAGAGCACTTGCATCATCAGCTTGGGAGGCCTTGGGTTTTTTTTTCACAGCCTGAATGGGTGTGGCCAACTGTCACAGAGTGGGGTTTCTAGATTTTAGTTCCTCACTAACGTCAGAAGCTACTGCGATGTCAACAGAGTTGGAAGCTTCAGTAATGTCCTCCTGGCTCCAACTCTCTGAAATTCCTCTTGCTGTTTTTCGCCTCCTGGATGTGAGAATCCGTGACTGAACTTACCTTTTTTTTGCCAAAGGTAATGTTTATGGAATGTTACTATGTTGGAAGTTAATTAGTAATATCTGTTACGGGGTCTGTTATTATGCTAGGCCTTCCAGCACAGTTGTTATCCGAAATTCCTCTTTCTTTGATTGGACTTTAACTACAGCAGTTTAAAAAATTGAATGCTTAACACTGAATGGTTTGACCCATTAATTTGCATCTGAAAGAGGCACTTCACCTCTGAGTTCAAAAAAGAAGTAAAATTTAGGGTCAAGGCTACCTTAAAGTATTTTCAGGGGGTCTGGTCTGGTCCATAACACTTCAACTCCCCCTCCCACTCCACCAGGTTCATGCAGGTCCTGGGCCTCCTCCATCACCACTCCCTAACCACCCTGGAGGAATAACACCTTATCTTCCACCTCGGGACCCTCCAACCCCACGGCATCAATGTGGATCTCACCAGTTTCCTAATTTTCCTCTTCCCTCGCCTTATCCCAGATCCAACCTTCCAGTTCAGCACCGCCCTCATGTCCTGTCCCACCTGCCCATCTTCCTTCCCACCTATCCGCTCTAACCTCCCCTCTGACCTATCACTTTTACCCCCACCTCCATCCACCTATTGCACTCTCAGCTACCTTCCTCCCCAGCACCACCCCCTCCCATTTATCTCTCAGCACCTCCCCCTTCCCCTCCCTCCTCACAAGCCTCATTCCTGATGAAGGGCTTTTGCCCGAAATGTCGACTCTCCTGCTCCTCGAATGCTGCCTGACCTGCTGTGCTTTTCCAGCAACACACTCTCGACTCTGGTCGGGAACAATTTGTCATTCTAATAGATCAAAACAGATCTGGTTCTGGTCTTAAATTTAGATCCTTGCCTCCCTCCTTTTACCTTGCGTTTCCTCCTCTGTCTATCAAACTCAGCCTTGAGTAGATTCAATGACCAAGCGTCTACACCTTTCCAGCGAAGCTATTTCCACAGACTCACGACCCTCGAAGAGATGAAACAAAAACTCTTTGTATTCCATCTTAAAAGGGAAACCTCTTATTTATTTACTTCTGTTTCCTCGTTCAAGCTTTTTCAACATTACTAGATAATTTCTCAAATAAGGAGACCTAAACTGTGCATATTATTACTGATCAGACCCCAAAATGCCCTGGACAACTGCAATAAAGCAATTGATCTCCCTAAGACCATAAGGAACAGGAGGCCATTCATCTCTTTGAGCCTACGTTCAATGACGTCATGGCTGATCAGAAAGAGCATGACAAGGACGTTACCAGGACTGGAGGGTTTGAGCTAGAAGGAGAGATTGGATAGGCTGGGCTTTTTTTCGCTGGAGCACGAGAGATTGAGGGTTCACTTTATAGATCATAAGGAGTATGGATAAGGTGAATACAAAGGCCTTTTGCCTAGGCTGGAGTAATTCAAAACTAGGGCATGTATTTTTAAGGAGAGAGGAGAAAGATTTAAAAGGAACCAAAGGGACAACTTTTGCACACAGTGGATGGTTTGTATGTGGAAGAAGCTGCCAGAGAAAGTGATAGATGCAGCTACAGTGGCAACATTTAAAAGACATTTGTACATAAAAGTTATAGGGGATAGGAAATGTTTTGCGGGATGTGGGTCAAATGCAGGAAAGAGGTCTGGGTTTAGTTGGGGCAACTTGGTCAGCATGGATGAGTTGGACCAAAGGGTTTTAGAACAAGAACATTACAGCGCAGTACAGGCCCTTCGGCCCTCAATGTTGCGCCGACCTGTCATACCAATCTGAAGCCCATCTAACCTACACTATTCCATGTATGTCCATATGCTTGTCCAATGATGACCTAAGTGTACTTAAAGTTGGTGAATCTACTACCATTGCAGGCAAAGCATTCCATACCCTTACTACTCTCTGAGTAAAGAAACTACCTCTGACATCTGGCCTATATCTATCACCCCTCAATTTAAAACTATGCCCCCTCATGCTCGCCGTCACCATACTTGGAAAAAGGCTCTCCCTGTCCACCCTATCTAATCCTCTGATTATCTCAAATGTCTCTATTAAGTCATCTCTCAACCTTCTTCTCTCCAACGAAAATAGTCTCAAGTCCCTCAGCCTTTCCTCGTAAGACCTTCCCTCCATACCAGGCAACATCCTAGTAAATCTCCTCTGCACCCTTTCCAAAGCTTCCACATCCTTCTTATAATGCTGTGACCAGAACTGTACACAATACTCCAAGTGTGGCTGCACCAGAGTTTTGTACAGCTGTAGCATAACCTCATGGTTCCGGCACTCAATCCCTCTATTAATAAAAGCTAAAACACTGTATGCCTTCTTAACAACCCTGTCAACCTGGGTGGCAACTTTCAAGGATCTGTGTACCTGGACACCGAGATCTCTCTGCTCATCTACACTACCAAGAATCTTACCATTACTTTGGTACTTTGCATTCCGGTTACACCGACCAAAGTGAATCACCTCACACTTGTCTGTGTTAAACTCCTTTTGCCACCTCTCAGTCCAGCTCTGCAGCTTATCTATGTCTCATGTTTTCATGTGATTCTATATTCCTTCCTCATCACAGGAATCAGTTGAGTGGAACTATTTCCAGGTTAGAGTGGTGCTGAAAAAGCACAGCAGGTCAGGCAGCATCCAGAGAGCAGGAAAATCGATGTTTCGGCAAAAGCCTTTCATCGGGAGATAGATCTGACAACCTGTAATATTGCAATACCTTCCCCCCTCCACCACCCACCCAATTTGAGGGATAAGGTGTTTATAGTTCAACATCCTTTTCACAGCCTTAGCTTGTTCTGGAATAGAACAAAGAAAAACAAAGAAACTTTACAGCCCAGGAACAGGCCGTTCAGCCCTCCAAGCCTGTGCTAATCCAAATCTACGGTCTAAACCCGTTGGTCAATTCCTAAGCAAAGTGGGCGATATGGTGGCACAGTGGTTAGCACTGCTGCCTCACAGCGCCTGAGACCCAGGTTCAATTCCTGCCTCAGATGACTGACTGTGTGGAGTTTGCACATTCTCCCCGTGTGTGCGTGTGTTTCCTCCCATAGTCCAAAAATGTGCAGGTTAGGTGAACTGGCCATGCTAAATTGCCCATAGTGTTAGGTGACGGGGTAAATGTAGGGGGGTGGGTCGGTGTGGACTTGTTGGGCCAAAGGGCCTGTTTCTATACTGTAAGTAATCTAATTTGTATCCCTCTCCTCCCCACCTACTCATGCATCTGTGCAGACACATCTTAAATGAATCTACCATGCCTGCCTGTACCAGCTCTGCTGGCAACGCATTCCAAACACCCACCACCCTCTGTGTGAAGTACTTGCCGCGTGTATCCCCCTTAAACTTTCCACCTCTCGTTATTGAATCCTTCACCCTGGGAAAAAGCTTGTCCCTATCCACCCTGTCTATACCCTTCATGGTTTTGTAAACCTCAATCAGGTCCCCCCTCAATCTTCTTTTTTCTAGTGAAAATAAACCTAACCTACTCAACCTCTTTTCATAGCTAGCACCTTCCATACCAGGCAACATCCTCGTAAACCTTCTCTGCACCCTCTCCAAAGCGTCCACATCCTTTTGGTAATGTGGCGACCAGAACTGTACACAGTCTTCTAAATGCAGCCAAACCAATGTCTTGGACAATGTTACCATGTTTTAATCAGTGCACTGTTGTAATGTATGAATTGGTATAACTGCTTTATGTCCTGCAAAGTCCCACCCGTGTTGACGGAATGGTCAGTCATCGAGGTTTACAGCATGGAAACAGGCCGTTCGGCCCAACTTGTCCGTGCCGCCCAGTTTTCACAATTAAGCTAATCCCATATTTGGTCCATATCCCTCCATACATACCCCATCCATGTCGAAACATTTCTTAAATGACAAAATTGTACTCACCTCCACCACTGCATCTGGAAACCCATTCCAGACACTCACCACCCTCTGTGTGAAAAGATTGTCCCTCTGGACCCTTTGTGTCTCTCCACTCTCACCTATTCCCTTTAGGTGTCGACTGTCCTACCCATGGGGAAAATCTGTTGGCTATCCACCTCATCAATATTAAAAATCACACAACACCAGGTTATAGTCCAACAGGTTTAATTGAAAGCACACTAGCTTTTGGAGTGACGCTTTTTCATCAAGTGGCTGTGTACTCCACAACCACCTGACGAAGGAGCAGCGCTCCGAAAGCTAGTGCTTTCAATTACACCTGTTGGACTATAACCTGGTGTTGTGTGATTTTTAACTTTGTACACCCCCGTCCAACACCAGCATCTCCAAATCATCACCTCATCAATGCTTCTCATGGTTTTATAAACCCCGATAAGATCACCTTTCTGATACCACCAGCAAAACTAATGTCATTTACAAGATACCATGCGAGAACTGTAAAAAACACTACAAACTAGCAGGAAACTTGCCACCAGGATACAGGAACACCAACTGGCCACCAAAAGACATGACCCTGTCACTAGTTTCTCCACATACAGACAAAGAAGGATGCCATTTTGGCTGGGACAACACACACATCCCAGGTCAGGGAAAACAATGACACGCACGAGAATTCTTAGAGGCATGGCATTCCAACTGGAACTCCATCAATAAAAACATTGACTTTCACCCTATCTAACTTCCCTTGAAAAGAAAAACTGGAAATGATATCACCCACCTGAAGAAGCCACCACCTATAGGGGAGAGGTAGGACATACAACCAGCACTTCACCAGAGACTCGCACTGATGATGTTACATAGTATGGTGATGAAACGTCTGAAAACAAACCTTCCAGCTCAGCGAGCTGACAAACTTATCACTTTCTGATTCCTGCGCTCCAGGGAAAAGAAGTTTCAGTCTACCCAACTTCCCCCTACAACTCGAACCTTTCAGTCCAGCTAACACCCCGGTAAAACTTTCCTGCGCTCTTTCCAGTTTGATAATGTCCTTTATACAATAGGGGAACCTGAACAGCAGCCGGTCATCTACATTTGGCCTTACCAATGTCTTGTGCACCAAACAGCATGGAATGGTGGGGGGGGAGAGGAGCAGGATGCCAAGATTTGTCTTGTCAAGCAAGTTGAGTTGGAGACTCTCATCGTTTTGCTGACCTGATCGGCGAATTCTATGCCTGACAGACTTCTCTGCAAATTGCACAATCTACAATGTTGGCCTGGCCATTGCGGTTCTCCTGGTTTCGGTTTGCATTTTCCTCATTGGTAAACACATCTATGTGAAGCAGCACAGAGCGATGGGCGAAATTCACGGTAAGTGTCAAACCCTGCATCTCCTCCAAGTGTACAAAATAGGAACAGGAGTGGGCCATTCAGCCGATCAAGCCTCTGCCATCACTCGACAGGAGCAGGATTGATCCTCCATCTCTGTGCCGTACTCCTGATCTCTCCCTGTCCCCTGTGACACCCCTCAGCTTCTAAAGCTGTAAGACCATAAAAAACAGGAACAGCAGTACGCCATTCAGCCCCTCAGGCCCGCTCCATCAGGTAGACATGTTCTTCTTCCACCCCAAAGGTACATTATGGCTGAAAGATCATAATAAACCAGTGGTTTTCAACTGGTGTGCCCCCGTGACCTGCTCATGTGTTCTGTGAGATTTTGTACAATGGTAATAAAAGCCATTGCCAAGAGTATGTTGTTGAATCTTACGACCAGAAGAAATAGGAAAAGCAGCCCCTCTTTTGCCATTCAAAAGGATCATGGTTGATCCCATGTTCCTCAGCTGCACCTCCCTGTCATTTCTTGGTGAGCCTTGATTCCCCGACTGATCAAGAATCCCACCACCCCAGCCTGAAACATACACAGGGACTCTGCCCGGGAGTGGCACGGTGGCTCAGTGTTAGCGCCAGGGACCCAGGTTCAATTAATGCTTCGGGGCAACTGTCTGTGTGGAGTTTGCACGTTCTCCCCGTGTCTGTGTGGGTTTCCTCCGGGTGCTCCGGTTTCCTCCTACAATCCAAAGATGTGCAGGTTAGGGTGGATTGGCCATGCTAAATTGTCCCATAGTGCCCAGGGATGTGCAGGTTAGGGTGGATTGGCCATGCTAAATTGTCCCATAGTGTTCAGGGATGTGCAGGTTAGGGTGGATTGGCCGTGCTAAATTGTCCCATAGTGCCCAGGGATGTGCAGGTTAGGGTGGATTGGCCGCGCTAAATTGTCCCATAGTGTTCAGGGATGTGCAGGTTAGGGTGGATTGGCCATGCTAAATTGTCCCAAAGTGTTCAGGGATGTGCAGTTTAGGGTAGATTGGCCATGCTAAATTGTCCCAAAGTGTTCAGGGATGTGCAGGTTAGGGTGGATTGGCCATACTAAATTGTCCGATAGTGTCCAGGGATGTGCAGGTTAGGGTGGATTGGCCATGCCAAATTGTCCGATAGTGTCCAGGGATGTGCAGGTTCGGGTGGATTGGCCATGCTAAATTGTCCCATAGTGGCCAGGGATGTGCAGGTTCTGGTAGATTGGCCATGCTAAATTGCCCATAATGTTCAGGATGTGCAGGTTAGGGTGGATTGGCCATGCTAAATTGTCCCATAGTGGCCAGAGATGTGTAGATTAGGGTGGATTGGCCATGCTAAATTGTCCCATAGTGTCCAGGGATGTGTAGGTTAGGGTGAATTGGCTGTGCTAAATTGCCCATAGTGTTCAGGGATGTGCAGGTTAGGTGCATTATTCTGGGTGAATGTAGAGTAGTAGGGGAATGGGTCTGGGTGGGTTACTCTTCGGAGGATCAGTGCGGACTTGTTGGGCTGAAGGGCCTGTTTCCACACAGTAGGGAATCTATGAATCTATGATAAGGGATTCCAAAGACTCACAATCCACTGAGAGAAGAATTTCTTCCTCATCACAGTCTTAAGTTTGTGCCACTTTATTCTGAGACTATTCCCACCTTCCCACTCCCCCACCAGGCTGGTCTTAAAAAATATTCTAGCAGATACTTTTTAGAGTGCTAATGCATTTATTAAAGCCTGAATTATTGCAAACTCCTCCAATAAGTCTGTAAATGTGAGTAGATGTGATGTTTATGAGCAAAAGATCCAGCTGAGAAAAGTGAGGGGGTACCATAAAACTAAATTTTTGAAGTGTACTGGAAAAATTGGGAGCCTTAAACAGTGGTGTTTCCCATTGTACCTCTGCAGCTATTACCCTTAAACGTTTAATGCATCGCTTGGTTAGTAGTCCTGTTGGATTTTAGAACCTACCAATCTGCAACTCTCAATCAAGGACAATTTCTTGCACTTGAGTACCAGCAAATTTCCGGCAAGCGTGTCTTTCACTGGGCTGACCACCATTTGAGTGTTTGATTTCCATCTTCCAGATCTCCTGACTATATTCTGTAAAGGATATCGGGCTGCCCTGACCTTAGTCACGATCCTGAGCTTCTGCTTGATAATTGCCTTTTCTATCATCATAAACAAGTATTGGTGTATCCCCAGTACCCGGCCAGGTAAGTTGCTTGATTCAACATCACTTTCACAGAATCATTGAGGTTTACAACACACCAAGAGTGATCCAGCAAAGCTCAGTCTAAGCTCTAAGAACAGCACCTCATTTTCCACTTGGGGTCCCCGCAGCCCCTTTGGACTCAATTTCAACCTTAAGGCTTGAACTCTCCAGTGTCCTTACCCCAGCCTCTGCACGCACCAGGCCTTGTTACCACACAGTCCGCTGCTATGGGGAGAAATTGAGGAAGGCAGATGCTGGAGAGTCAAGGGTTGGTGCTGGAGAAGGCACAACAGGTCAAGCAGCTTCCGAGGAGCAGGAGAGTTGACATTTCAGGCATAAGCCCTTCATCAGGAACGTGGTGGAGGGGGGGGAGTGTGTGTGTGTGTGTGTGTGTGTGTGTGTGTGTGTGTGTGTGTGTGTGTGTGTGTGTGTGTGTGTGTGTGTAAGGGGTCTCAGGGACACGTCGGAGGGTGGGGCTGGGGGGAAGATAGCTGGGAAAGCGATAGGTAGCTGCAGGTGGGAGCTGACAGTGATAGGTCAGAGGGAAAGGTGGAGCACATAGGCGGGAACACATAACACACTGATAGCCACTAACAGTCTCCATTAACAACTCTTCACCCTGCTAGCTAAATGGCTGTCCACTCCTTGGTCAGTCCAAATGTCCTTTTCTCTCCTTGGGCTTTATCCCCACTCATCATTTACTCCTTACACCGTCCCTCCAGCCCCCATTTTATCCTCTGCATAAATACTCACATTTTCCGAGCCAACATCAGCTCTGAGGAGGCGTCACCGGACCCTGAAACGTTAACTATGATTTCTCTTCACAGATGCTGCCAGATCTGCTGAGCTTTTCCAGCAACTTCTGCTTTTGATTCTATTAAACAGAGAAGTCGGCTTGGCCGAAAGCCTTGGTACCACAAGTGCACATCTCGAAACTTCTTCAGCGTGCTGAGGGTCTCCACCTTTCCCACACTGACAGGCAGTGAGTCCCACATTCCCCACCACCCTCCGGGTGAATATTTTTGTCCTCACATCCCCCTCTAAACCTCCTCCCCCTTACCTTTAATCTGTGCCCCGGTCACTGATCCCTCCAACAAGGCGAAACGCTTATTCCTGTCTAAGCTCCACATCATTTTATATATCTCAATATCACTTCCTGAGAAAAAAGAACAAGAAATAACATCACCACCGGATACAACGTCACCACAGGAAATTACATCACCAACCCAAGGAAAACACATAAATAGAAAGCGGGCCATGCCACAGTGCTTCATCTGGAGGCTCACTGATAATGTTACCTAGTATGGTGGCGAAACATCTGAAAATGAATCTTCCAGCTCAGCGAGCAAACCTACATCCATAATCTCAACCATGTTCCGCACCTCCTCCTCAGTCTTCTCAGCTCTGAGGAAAACATCCCCATTCTGTCCAATCTTTCTTCATCACTGAAACTCTCCAGCCCAGGCAATCCCTTGGTAAATCTCCCTCTGCCTCCCCCCCCCCCGCCCCATTGCTATCCCATTTGCTCCTATAATGTGGATTCTAGAATTGCATGCAGTACTCTAGCTGAGACCTAACTGATGTTTTATACAGCTCCCAGCTCGTAAACTCTAAGCCTCATCTAATGAAGGCAAGTATCTCACGTGCCGCCTTAGCCATTTGAATCCAACTGTCCTGCTACCTTAAGGTACAAGTACACCATAATCCCTCTGATGTTTGGTACATCCAGGGTCCTACTACTCACAGACCAATCAGATTGCTCAGTATGGCCTGGAGTCCCTAGCCCACCAATCAGTGCAATCTGCATGGGATTGACAGAAGTTGTTCAAAAAAATGCAGGAGAACATTTCATAGGAGATAAGACAGTGGATAGACACAGATTTCATCGAATCCCTACAGCATGGAAACAGGCATTTTGGCCCAACAAGTCCACACCAAACCTCCAAAGAGTATCCCACCCAGACCAATTCCCCGACTACTCTACATTTACTCCTGACTAATGCACTGAACCCACACAAGCCTGAACACTATGGGACAATTTAGCATGGCCAATTCACCCTAACCTACACATCCCTGAACACTATGGGGCAATTTAGCATGGCCAATTCACCCTAACCTGCACATCCCTGGGCACTATGGGACAATTTAGCATGGCCAATCCACCCTAACCTGCACATCCCTGAACACTATGGGGCAATTTAGCATGGCCAATCCACCCTAACCTGCACATCCCTGGGCACTATGGGACAATTTAGCATGGCCAATCCACCCTAACCTGCAGATTTGTGGACTGTGGGAGGAAACTGGAGCACCCAGATGATATCCACGCAGACACGGGGAGAACACGCAAACTCCACGCAGATAGTCGCCCAAGGCTGGGATCGAACCCTGACTAATGCACTGAACCCACTGAGTGCTAACCACTGAGCCACCAGATTTAGTGCTGGTGAGAGAGATTAGCTGGAAGGGTGTAACCCTCATGTCAGAGTTACCCCAAACCTCCAGGTCTGGAGAAACACATCTTCACATAAAGAGAGGCAGGTATATGGCAACTTCATCCTCAGAAAGTAGTCACTCCATTTCTAATCATAGACTCATACAATGCAGAAGAAGCCCTTCAGCTCATCACTGACAGAAACTGCTTTCTATCTCCAGTAGTCCCACTTTCCAGCACCTTTTATGAGAGCTCAAAGGATGAAAGACTGAACACTCTTTGCCAGTGCAGTCCAGGATATGGAAGGAGATGCAGCCAAGTCGGATACAGAGAGTTGAGAATATATGTTATTCTGAGTGCCATAGAATGAGGAAACTGGCCTGTGGACATGAAGCAACCTCCTGTCCCTATCTGAGGGTGTCAGCACATCGAGTCATAGAGAACAGACCCTTCAGTCCAACTCACCCATGCTGACCAGATATCCTAACCTCAGCTCGTCCCATTTGCCGGCACTTGGCCCCTATCCTGCTGAACCCTTCCTATTCATGTCCCCATCCATATGCCTATTAAATGCTGCAATTGTACCAGCCTCCACCACTTCCTCTGGCAGCTCATTCCATACATGCACCACCCTCTGCACGATTATGATGCCTCTTAGGTCCCTTTCTTATCTTTCCCATCTCACCCTAAACCTGTGCCCTCTAGTTCTGGACTCCCACAACCCAGGGAAAAGACCTTGTCCATTCACCCTGTCCATGCCCGTCATGATTTTATAAACTTCTGTAAGATCACATCTCAGCCTCCTACACTCAGGGAAACAGCCCCACCCTATTTAGCCTCTCCCAATAGCTCAAACCCTCCAACCCTGACAACATACTTGTAATTCCTCTCTGAACCGTGCAAGTTTCACAAGATCCTCCCGATAGGAAGGAGACCAGAATTGAATGCAGGATTCCAAAAGTGGTCTAACCAATGTCTTGTACAGTCGCAACATGACCTCTCAACTCCTGTACTCAATGCACTGACCAATCAAGGCAAGCATACCACACGCCTTCTTCACTACCCTATAGTTTACATCGACACATGGACGTTGAAATTTATAAGTGACACAGTCATGTGACAAAGCAATAGACAATAATATTTTTGAGATGGTAAACATGCAAGCATTTGTTTTGGAGCGGATGTACATTACTCAGTATAGATCATTGAAGGATGCTTCAGCCTCATCAAATTGATTAAGTCAATTGATTATGTTCTCCTCTGTCTTGTTGCAGTTCTGGACTTTGTTGTTGAGTAACCCTATCCAGGTGAGACAGTTAACAGGTGAGTATTTGCAGTATATCAAGAGGTAAGGCAAGTCTTTAAGTTATGATAACTTGCTGGGGTAATACACTGGAAATCGAGTCCTTTGATCCCTTAAGTTATCACAAACATTTAAAGCGTTTCCAATTTACTTGTCTCTCATGGAGTCATAGAGATGTACAACACGGAAACAGACCCTTCGATCCAACTTGTCCATGCCAACCAGATATCCTAATTTAATCTAGTCCCATTTGCCAGCACTTGGCCCATATCCCTCTAAACACTTCCTATTTACATAACCACCCAGATGCCTTTTAAATGTTGTAATTGAACCAGCCTCCACCACATCCTCTGGCAGCCCATTCTGTACACGGACCACCCTTTGCATGAAAAAGTTGCCCCTTCGGTCTCTTTTATATCTTTCCCCTCTCACCCTAAACCTATGCCCTCTAGTTCTGGACTCCACCACACCAGGGAAAAGATATTTACCATATCCATGCCCCTCATGATTTTATAAACCTCTACAAGATCATCCCTCAGCCTCTGACGCTCCAGCGAAAACAGCCCCAGCCTATTCAACCTCTCCCTATAGCTCAAATTCTACAACCCTGGCAACATCCTTGTAAATCTTTTCTGAACCCTTTCAAGTTTCAGAACATCCTTCCAATAGGAAGGAGACCAGAATTGCACGCAATATTCCAAAAGTGGCCTAACCAATGTCCTGTACAGCCGCAACATGACCTCCCAACTCCTGTACTCAATGCTCTGACCTATAAAGGAAAGATTACCAAATGCCTTCTTCATTAACCTATCTGTGACTCCACTTTCAAGGAGTTATGAACCTGCACTCCAAGGTCTCTTTGTTCAGCAACACTCCCTAGGACCTTACCATTAAATGTCTAAGTCCTGCTAAGATTTGCTTTCCCAAAATGCAGCACCTCACATTTATATAAATTAAACTCCATCTGCCACTTCACAGCCCATTAGCACATAGGATTTGAACTAGTGATTCTGAAGGAACTGTGATAAGGATGGTCAGGGGCTTGGAGGGGAACTTGGAGACAGTGGTCTTCCCATGTATCGGCTGCCCTTTGTTCTTTGAGATGGAAGTCGTCATGTGTTTGGAAGGGGCTCCAATAGGAGCCTTAGTGGACTTCTGCAGTGCATCTTCGAATCGTAAGAGTTATACAGCACGGTATCAGACCCTTCACTCCAACTCGTCCATGCCAACCAGATATCCGAAATTAATCTAGTCCCATTTGCCAGCATTTGGCCCATATCCCTCTTAAACCCTTCCCATTCATATACCCATCCAGATGCCTTTTAAATGTTGTAATTGTACCAGCCTCCACCACTTCCTCTGGCAGCTCATTCCATACACGTGCCACCCTCTGTGTGAAATAGTCACCCCTCAGGTCCTTTTTAAATCTTTCTCCTCTCACCTTCAACCTCTGCCATCTATTTTTGGACTCCCCTATCCTGGGAAAAAGACCTTGGCTATTCACATTATCCATGCTCCTCATGATTGTATAAACCTCGATAAGGTCACCCCTGAACCTCCGACACTCCAGGGAAAATAGCCCAAGCCGATCCAGCCTCTCCCTATTTTATATCAGTGCCTGAGATAACGTGTATGTTTTTTAAGATGTGGAGATGCCGGTGTTGGACTGGGGTGTACAAAGTTAAAAATCACACAACATCAGGTTAGAGACCAACAGGTTTAATTGGAAGCACTAGCTTTCGGAGTGACGCTCCTTCATCAGGTGATTGTCGCTCCGAAAGCTAGTGTGCTTCCAATTAAACCTGTTGGACTATAACCTGGTGTTGTGTGATTTTTAACTATGTTTTTTAAAGTTTTCTTTATTTGAGTGCTTGCAGTGCACTGTAACTGTCGGGTTGATGTAATGACAATACAGGACAGTACATTTCATACCAAGCATCACTCCAATCTGTTTTCATTGTGTTTTCAGAGGGAAGCTGAGGACTTTACCAATAATGCTGTGCAGCCCAAACAAGCCAGAAACCGCAGGGAAACCGACGGAAAATGAACAATATTAACTCCCTCCCAGAGGATGTCTTAAAGCAGAATTCAGATTTCACTTTATTACAAACTTGTGGGGTCCACTTGCTCATTAAAGTTTCATGGAGTTACAGCCACAACCTGTTAACTACGCTGGTATGTCTGTTCAGAAAAGAGTTGGTGCAACCGAGATTTTCCGGGTTCTTTTCATCTAAATTCACAATTCATTCCCAGCGTCAAAGGCGGTGGAAAGGTGCAGCCGGTCAGGCAGCATCTGAGGAGCAGGAGAATCAACGTTTCGGGCATAAGCCCTTCATCAGGCATGATTCCTGATCGAGGGCTTATACCTGAAATGCCGACTCTCCTGTTCCCTGGACGCTGCCTGACTGGCTGTGCTTTTCCAGCATCCACAATCTTGACTCTGATCTCCAGTGTCTCCTGATTTATTCCCAGGGCGTGGCACCGTTAGTTGGGCCAGCATCGAGGTTCATAGAATCCCTACAGCGTGGAAACAGGCCCTTCAGCCCAACAGGTCCATACCGACCCTCCAAAGAGTATCCCACCCCAAACCAATTCCCCATTTCTCAACATTTACCTCTGACAAGTGCACTTAACCTCCACAACTCTGAGCACTTTGGCACGGCTAATTCACCGAACCTGCACATCTTTGGACCGTGAGGAAACTGGAGCACCCGGAGGAAACCCACGCAGACACGGGGAGAATGTGCAAACTCCACACAGACAGTTGCCTGAGGCAGGAATTGAACCCAGGTCTCTCGCGCTGTGAGGCAGCAGTGCTAACCACTGTGCCACCATGTTTAACAGAATATTGCCTGGTTATGGGGGATTTTAGCTATGATAGACTGGGTTCATTTTCACCAGAACACAGGAGGTTGAGGGGGTGACCTGATAGATATAAGATTGTGGATGTCATGTGGAAACTGTGCGGCTTTTTCCCAGGGCGGAGGGGTCAATTACTAGGGGACACGGGTTTGAGGTGCAGATGAGGGGGGGATGTTTAAAAGAGATGTGTGAGGCAAGTTTTGCAGACAAAGGGTAGTGAGTGCCTGGTGGAGGTGTTGGAAGCAGCACTCAAGAGGCTCCTGGACGACTACATCAATGTGAAGAAAATGGAGGGATAGGGATCCTGTCAGTGAAGGCAGGTTTCGTCTGTACGGGCAAAATGTGTCAGCATAGGCTTGGAGAGTCCAAGGGCCTGTTCCTGTACTGTCCTGGTCTTTGTTCTTCTTTATAACGGCAGAGATCCTGCGTTCCTACCTAACTCCTTGAACTCCCTTTGCAGGACCTCATTTCACTTTCTGCCGATGACTTTATGAATAACTAATTTGGCTGCGCACTCTCCCAATTCAGAATATCCTGCTCCGGCTGGGAGACATCGTTCACCCTGGCACCAGGGAGGCAACACACTATCCTGGAGTCTCACTTGCCTCTCTGAGCCCTCACCTTGGGGTGGCACAGTGGTTAGCACTGCTGCCTCACAGCGCCAGAGACCTGGGATTGATTCCAACCTCAGGGTGACTGTGTGGAGTTTGCACATTCTCCCCGTGTCTGCGTGGGTTTCCACCGGGTGCTCAGGTTTCCTCCCACTCACCAAAGATGTGCAGGTTAGGGTGGATTGGCCATGCTAAATTGTCCCATAGTGCCCAGGGATGTGCAGGTCAGGGTGGATTGGCCATGCTAAATTGTCACATAGTGTCCAGAGATGTGCAGGTCAGGGTGGATTGGCCATGCTAAATTGTCACATAGTGTCCAGAGATGTGCAGGTCAGGGTGGATTGGCCATGCTAAATTGTCCCATAGTGCCCAGGGATTGTAGGTTAGGGTGGATTGGCCATGCTAAATTGTCCCATAGTGTCCAGGGATGTGCAGGTTAGGGTGGATTGGCCATGCTAAATTGCCCCATCGTGTCCAAGGATTTACAGGTTAGGGTGGATTGGCCATGCTAAATTGTCCCATAGTGTCCAGGGACGTGCAGATTAGGGTGAATTGGCCATGCAAAATTGTCCCATAGTGCCCAGGGATGTGCAGGTTTTGGCATCAACTACTTCCTATGGTAATGAACTCCTGTCTTTGGGTGAAGAAATGACTCCTCAGCTCCATCCTAAATGTTCCACCCTGAATCCTCAGACCATGACTCTCTGTTTCTTGATGCCACCCACCATCAGGAACATCCTCCCTGCATCTATCCCCTGTTTCAAAAAACCCCTACAGTGTGAAAACAGGCCATTTGGCCCAACAGGTCCATACTGACCCTCCGAAGAGTGACCCACTCCCCTACCCTATTACTCGACATTTACCCCTGACTAATGCACCAAACCAACACATCCCTGAACACTATGGGACAATTTACCATGGCCAATCCACCCTAACCTTCACATCTTCGGGAGGAACTCGGAGCACCCAGCGGAAACCCACACAGACAACATGTAAGCTCCACACAGACAGTCACCCGAGGCTGGAATTGAACCCAGGTTCCTGTCCCTGTGAGGCAGCAGTGCTAACCACTGAGCCACCGTGTTGCCCGTTTCAAATTGTATAAGTCCCCTCCATACGTCTGACCTCCAGCGAAAACAAACCTAACTTCGTCAATCTCTTCTCCATCGCCATCCCCGGAATCAGCCTGGTAAACCTTCGTTCCCTTTCTCGAGAGCAAGCGCGTCCTTCCTCAGAACAGGAGACTAAAACAGCATATGACAATCTCAGTGTGGCCTCACCAAGGCTCTGTATAACTGCAACAACACATCCCTGCTCCTGTACTTGAACCCTCTGGCAATAAAGGCTGACATAACATTTGCCTTCTTTACCGCCTGCTGTGTGCCCTGTATACTTGGACTTTTGGAAAGTGTTTGATATGGAGCCACATGGGCTGGCCCGTTCACAAATTAGAAATGTTTAGGATTGATGGGTCCTTGGCAGCATGGATGAAAATGAGTCGAAGAGTGTGGCGCTGGAAAAGCACAGCCGGTCAGGCAGCATCCGAGGAGCAGGAGAGTCGACGTTTCGGGCATAAGGCCTTCATCAGGAGCACGGATGAAAACTTGGCTAAAAGCTAGAGAGAATGTAAGGAGGGGCACTTCCCAAACTGGACTAGGCAGACGCTGGAGGTCAGAGTCAAGATTAGAGTGGTGCTGGAAAATCACAGCACGTCAGGCAGCATCCGAGGGACAGGAAAACTCGATGTTTTGGGCAGAAGCCCTTCATCAGGAATGAATCTGGGAGCCTCCGGGGTGGAGAGATGAATGGGAGGGGTTGGGACTGGGGGGAAGGTAGATGAGAGTGCAATAGATGGAATGGAGGTGGGGATGAAGGTGATAGATCGGAGGGGAGGGTGAAGCTGATAGGTGGGAAGGAAGATTGACAGATGGGACAGGTCATGAGGGCGGTGCTGAGCTGCAAGTTTGGAATTGGGGTAAGGTAGCGGAGAGGGGAAAAAAGGAAACTGGTGAAGTCCACATTGATGCCATGGAGTTGGAGGATCCCGAGGTGGAAGACGAGGCGTTCTTCCTCCAGGCATCGGGCGGTGAGGGAGTGGTGATGGAGGAGGCCCAGGACCTGCATTTCTTCAACAGAGTGAGGGGGGGAGTTGAAATGTTCAGCCACGGGGCAGTGGGGTTGGTTGGTGCGGGTGTCCCGGAGACGTTCTCTAATGCGCTTCCCACATTAGAGATGAGTTGAAATTGGTGCTCCGCAGGGATAGGTGTTGAGACCCTGATTGATATCAATGAATTGGAGATGGGTGTTGAGGGCAGGATTTCTAAATTTGCAGATGATACTAAGCGAGGGAGAAAGGTAAAATGGGAGGATGACACTGAGGAGCATTGACAAGTTGGCCCCATGGCCTTATAGCTGGCATCAGGATTGCATCGAAACGTGGCAGAAGAAACATGGAGAGACAATACAAGCTCAATGGTACAACTTTGAGAAGAGAACAGGAGTAGGAGTTTATTGTATTTTCTCTCTCTATCTCCCCTTCCCTGCTTCTCAAAGTATGTGGGTTGGCTAGCTCAGATGGCGAGAGCATGGTGCCATTCACACTAAGGTCATGTGTTCAATCCCCCACTGACCAGGTGCATGATTGGGGTCTGCACGTTGCAGGTTCCAAATTGCTGAATATGCAATTGTCCTTGCTTTTAGTGGCTCAGTGGTTAGCATTGCTGCCTCACAGCACCAGGGATCCAGGCTCAATTCCCGCCTTGGGCAACTGTCTGTGTAGATTTTGCACATCCTCCCAGTGTCTCTGCGGGTTTCATCTGGATGCTCTGGTTTCCTCCCACAATCTAAAGTTGTGTGTGTTAGGGTGGATTGGCCATGCAAAATTGTCCCATAGTGCCCAGGGATGTGCAGATTAGGGTGGATTGGCCATGCAAAATTGTCCCATAGTGCCCAGGGATGTGCAGGTTAGGGTGGATTGGCCCTGCAAAATTGTCCCATAGTGTCCAGGGACGTGCAGGTTAGGGTGGATTAGCCATGGGAAATTGTCCCATAGTGTCCAGGGATATGCAGGTTAGGGTGGATTGGCCATGGGGAATTGTCCCATAGTGTCCAGGTGTATTAGTCAGTGGTAAATATAGGATAGGGGATGGGTCTGAGATCGTGTATCGGGTATAGGCAGGCAGGGAAAGAGTTAAGTTCTGAGTTTTGTGAAGCAAGGGGTTCAGCTGAGCATGACTCAGATCAGATAAGAACTTACAGTTGACAATAGGGTGCTGGAGACAAGGGTAATGGGTTAACAAGGTGGAAAAGCAGTCACTATGTAGAGCTGTTTAACAATATTGGAAGCATTCAGTATGCAAGGTCAGCTAACAATCGGAAAACTATCCACTGTATGAGTCCACCGGCAGAACACAACTACACGACGGCTGGAGGAGGAGCGCCTCATCTTCCGCCTGGGAACCCTCCAACCACAAGGTATGAATTCAGATTTCTCCAGTTTCCTCATTTCCCCTCCCCCCACCTTGTCTCAGTCAGTTCCCTCAACTCAGCACCGCCCTCCTAACCTGCAATCCTCTTCCTGACCTCTCCGCCCCCACCCCACTCCGGCCTATCACCCTCACCTTGACCTCCTTCCACCTATCCCACCTCCATCGCCCCTCCCCCTAGTCCCTCCTCCCTACCTTTTATCTTAGCCTGCTTGGCTCTCTCTCTCTTATTCCTGATGAAGGGCTTATGCTCGAAACGTCGAATTCTCTATTCCTGAGATGCTGCCTGGCCTGCTGTGCTTTGACCAGCAACACATTTGCAGCTATCCACTGTATGAATCCAGTTAACAATGTTAAGAGCATCCATTGTAGAACAGTACATAGAACATTACAGCACAGTACAGACCCTTCAGCCCTTGATGTTGTGCCGACCTGTCATACCAATCTGAAGCCCATCTAACCTACACTATTCGATGTACATCCGTATGCTTGTCTAATGATGACTTAAATGTACCTAAAGTTGGCGAATCTACTACCATTGCAGGCAAAGCATTCAATACCCTTACTACTCTCTGAGTAAAGAAACTACCTCTGACATCTGTCCTATATCTATCACCCCTCAATTTAAAGCTATGTACCCTCGTGCTCGCCGTCACCATATTTGGAAAAAGGCTCTCCCTGTCCACCCTATCTAATCCTCTGATTATCTTATATATCTCTATTAAGTCACCTCTCAACCTTCTTCTCTCTAACAAAAACAGCCTCAAGTCCCTCAGCCTTTCCTCGTAAGACCATCCCTCCATACCAGGCAACATCCTAGTAAATCTCCTCTGCACCCTTTCCAAAGCTTCCACATTTTTTTTATAATGCAGTGACCAAAACTGTACACCAGTGCGGCCACACCAGAGTTTTGTACAGCTGTAGCATAACCTCTTGGTTCTGGAATTCGATCCCTCTATTAATAAAAGCTAAAACACTGTATGCCTTCTTAACAACCCTGTCAACCTGGGTGGCAACTTTCAAGGATCTGTGTACCTGGACACCGAGATCTCTCTGCTCATCTACACTACCAAGAATCTTACCATTAGCCCAGTACTTTGCATATCGGTTATACCGACCAAAGTGAATCACCTCACACTTGTCCGCATTAAACTCCATTTGCCACCTCTCAGCCCAGCTCTGCAGCTTACCTATGTCTCTCTGGAACCTACAACATCCTTCGTCACTATCCACAACTCCACCGAACTTAGAGGTCTTGGTCTCTGCTATTGACCCTCATTGATTGTAACAGGCACCCAGCTGATATGTATGTTTCCTTATCTGGATGCTCCTCCATGTTACATGACTATATAGTTCATTGAGTAACTGCTGTTCAAGAGAAGACATGAGCTCATGTCTCTGCGCACATGGGCGATTGTTCTCTCTCCTTCCAGGGCCCAGAATAAAGATGAAGGAGGTAAAGCCATACTGTGTCTCTGAGCATTTTACTTCAAGTGAGGGGGAGGGGTGGGAGGGGGGATCGGGATGACAATATTGGCATAGTTGGCAGGATCCAAATGAATAGTTACGATCGGATGGTGTCAGCGGCTGCCCAGAACATCAGTGTCTGGAGACCGACGGGCCCACAAGGTAAGATTTTAAACCTTAGTCCCTCCCGATGTTCCTGTGTGCCAGCGATGGTCCCCTCGTTCGATCACTCTCTCTTCAACAGATTCCTCAAATGGTAATTAGTTCAGTTGAGAGATATAGTTTCACAATTGTGCAGGAAGGCAGAGTTTGACTCCTCTGCACTGCGTTGGGAGGGAGGGGAGTGTGATTGAGGTTTGAGTCCTCTGTGCGATACTGGGGTTAGAGTCTCCGGGGCTGGGTTTTGTTGAGGTTCGAAGCCTCTGCGCAGTACTGGGGTTAGACCCCCCTGTGGTGGGTTAATTTGAGGTTCAAGTCCTCCGCACTGTGCTGAGGTTCCAGCTCTCTGTGTGTAAGCGAGGTTCAAACTCTCTGTGTTAAATTGGGATTTGAGTTTCCTGTGTTTAGTTGGGATTCACGTTTTCTGTGTTGAAGTGGGATTTGGATTTTCTGTGTTGAATCGGGGTTCGAGTTGTCTATTTTTAAGTGGGATTTGCGTTCTCTGCCTTTAACTGGGATTTGAGTTCTCTATGTTTCAGTGGGGTTCAAGCCCCCCTGAGGAGTAAAGTGAGAAACGGGTTAAAATCCCCTAGTGGTGAAATTTGAGGCCCGGTGAGTCTTTGGGGAAAGAGAGTGACTCGGATTGCGATGCCATGTGGTCTGCTGCGAGGGCTTCCTCTGTTTATCAGTGTAATTTCAGAGCAAGGATGCAAACAAAAATGAGAAAACACTGAAATTAAGATTGTGCTAATATTTGGGTGAAGAGGGGAGGTTTCAATATCAATTGTGCCATGCTGAGAGTGTTTGATGTTTAAACATTTTGGGTAAAATACTGGATCAGAAAATCCTTTTCAGTAACTGTTTGGCCTTGTTTGAATCAGGATCTCAATTCAATGTGTTTTGTCGGCTGTGTAAGAGGGCAGATTTTGTTTTTACATTGAACTTGTACATGTCCTTTTTAAAATTATTCGGAGATGCCAGCGTTGGACTGGGATTTACAAAGTTAAACTCACACAACACCAGGTTATAGTCCAACAGGTTTAATTGGAAGCACTAGCTTTCAGAGCGCTGCTCCTTCATCAGGTGGTTATGGATTTTATCTTGTACTCCACAACCACCTGATGAAGGAGCAGCGCTCCGAAAGCTAGTGCTTCCAATTAAACCTGTTGGACTATAACCTGGTGTTGTGTGATTTTTTTTTACTTTAAAATGATCAAACTTGTAACCTTAAAACAAATTGATTGGGTGCATTGAGCTGTGAATTGTTTGAAATTCCACAATGCCTGTTTAAAACAAAAACATGTGGGTCAGTGGTCATGCTTTCCCCCGATGAGAATATTGCATTACAATATCTTTACTGCTGTGGTTTTAATGCAGAGCGTTCACAAAAAGTACGTTTTTAGGTTGATGTTTTGTTGAGATTTTCTAGAGAAAATTAGCACGTGAGGCTGAGCTATTCAAATTCTGTTAATTATTGTTCAGACTTCATTGGCCCCTTTCATATTGCAAATATAAAGAATGTTGATCTCTGCCAAAGTTGCCACTGTAATTCCGACTGTTTTATTTAGGAAGTTTCATTTGGAGAACATATTTTAAAATATTCACCATCCTTGTAAATCTTTTCTGAACCCTTTCGAGTTTCACAACATCTTTCAGATAGGATCCTCCCAACTCCTGTCCTCAATAATCTGACCAATAAAGGACAGCATGCCAAATACCTTCTTCACGATCCTATTGACCTGCAACTCCACTTCTTCACTCTTCATGCTCATGACTGAGGAGCTGATTGAATCCATTCAGTATGCAAGGTCAGCTAACAAGGGGAAAAGCATCCATTGTATGAATCCAGTTAACAAGGTGAAGAACATTCATTTGTAAGAGTAAAGGGCTTGTTCTCTGCTATTGATACTCATTGATTGTAACAGTCACCCAATTAATATGTATGTTGCCTTATCTGAACGCTCCTCCCTGTAAAGTGACTGTAGAGTTCATTGAGAAACTGTTGTTCAAGAGAAGACGGTGAACTCATGTCCCTGTGCACATGGGCGATCATTCTCTCTCCCTCCAGGGCCCGGAATAAAGATGAAGGAGGTAAAATTATTGTGTCTCCGAACGTTTTGCTTTGGCTGTGGGGGTGGGTGGGGGGGGGGGGGAAACGGGACGACAGGTCTGCATGGGTTGCTCTTCAGAGGGTCGGTGTGGACTTGTTGCACTGAAGGGCTGTTTCCACACAGTAAGGAATCTAATCTAAAAGCACAGTCACTGTCCCATGCACTTGGTTCAAGCACATCACCGCTGCCCCTTCTCCATTTGCAGTGAGCTGCTACCAAGAGGATGAAGGTGGAGGTGGGAAAGAAGGAGACGTGCAGTAAGCTACATGCATTACACATCCTTGGCTTCATTGGTCAGAACATTGGATGTGGGAGTCGGGAGGTCATGTTGCGGCTCTGCAGGCCACTCTTGAAGTACTGTGATCAACTCTGGTCTCCCCTGCTATAGGAAGGATGCTGTTACACTTAAAAGGGGACAGAGAGAACTGACAAGGATGATGCTGGTCTGAGAGAGAGAGGCTGAACAGGCTGGGGCTATTTTCCCTGGAGTGTCGCAGGCTGACGGGTGACCTGATAGAGGTTTATACAGTCATGAGGGTGAATAGTCAAGTTCTTTTTCCCGGGGCAGAGGAAATTCAAAACTAGAGGGCATAGGATTAAAGTGAGAGGGGGAGATTTAAAAGAGACCCCACGGGCAATCTTTTCACCCAGAGGGTGGTGCATGAATGGAATGAGCTGCCAGAGCAAGTGGTTGAGGCTGGTACAATTACAGCATTGAAAAGGCATCTGGATGGGTATATGGATAGGAAGGGTTTAGAGGGATATGGGACAAATGCTGGCTAATGGGACTGGGTCAGATTGGGACGTCTGGTCAGTGTAGACATGTTCCACCTGAAGGGTCTGTTTGCTTGCTGTATGACTCTATGACCTCAGGGTTCATGTGCAGAATTCTCTGAGAGATAGGCATCACTTCGAGGTTAATGGCACTCCAACCCCAAGGTCTTTATTTCCTCATTCGCACCCATTATCTTGTGACAAGCACTCGGAAATATTTGAGTGAACAACATCTTGTCGTTTGACAAAGCAAAATTGCTCGAGGGGACACAATCTTTTCTTCCTCCATCTGGATTTGGACCATTCGATGCAGTTACTTGTCAATTTTAACAAAGCAAAATCTTGTGCCGAAGTAGGTTGGTATGAATTATTTATCGAAGGTGGGAGTGGGTGTGCCTGTTCCTCTGAAATACGTTAGAACTATGTCCATTCCAATCTCATTCTCATCCAGGAATGGAGGGGTTGGTGCGTCGCTCGATCCCCCATCGTCCTGAGGAATTTTCTCTGTCAGTTTTTATTTAACCAAGTTCATCAGAGAGCAGGTTCCAAATAAACCTGTTGGACTATAACCTGGTGTTGTGTGATTTTTAACTTTGTCCCACCCCAGTCCAACACCGGCCTCTCCAAATCTTTTTTTTTAAGCAGTTCACTTCATAAAGTACTGGAGGCTTCGACTCCATTTTGGTGCTAACAACACAAAAATCTCCCCCATTTTGCTGTGCAGGCTCTTGTCGTGCAGTGGTACTGTCCCTATCTCTGAGCCAAGAGGCCTGAGCTCAAATCCCACTTGTTCCAGCAGGATGCCTTAAGATCTCCAAACAGACTGATCAGAAAATATCTCTACCCTGCAAGAGGCTATCACAGTACAGCGGTAAAGTCCGTATCTCTGAGCCCACTGTTTCAGAGATCAGGCATATAACATTGGTTGATGAGAAAATATCTCTGCTCTTCTTTGCTTGCCCGCTCCCTGTATTCTTTAATTGCCAAAGAGACCATAAACCTGCATGAGATACATTCAATAGGGGAACATCCTCAACCAGAAACTTGGGGTGAAATTCTACAGACTCGTTCCTTTGGGTGGCCATTTATCCTGAAGCAGTCTTCAATTTTTGTTCAAGATGGTGGAACAGTGGTAGTGGAATGTGTGGACTCTCAGCCCATCGACTTGTCCACTTTGTTCTTCTATTTTTGTTTCAAATGTTTCCATTTATTATGGGACTTTACCTTCTTCTAGTGACCTCGGCAGGAGGCATCTTCTCCCGGCCCAGGCCTGCTGACGAGGTGGTTTCCAGCAACCCCGACTGGTGGTGTAGGCCTGGCGAGGAGGTCTCCCAGTGTGGTGGTCTTGTCCAGGAGGGGGTGGTCTCGGCCTGGTGAGGAGGTCTCGTCTTTATTTTGGAGGTGGCTTCAGAATATTCCAATGGCCCAGCACGGCAGTCTAGTCCCAGCTCAGAGGCCTAGTCCCAGCTCAGAGGCCTAGTCCCAGCTCAGAGGTCTAGTCCCAGCTCGGAGGCCTAGTTCCAGCTCGGAGGTCTAGTCCCAGCTCAGAGGCCTAGTCCCAGCTCGGAGGCCTAGTCCCAGCTCGGAGGTCTAGTCCCAGCTCGGAGGTCTAGTCCCAGCTCAGAGGTCTAGTCCCAGCTCGGAGGTCTCGTCCCCAGCATGGAGGTCTAGTCCCCAGCTTGGAGGCCTAGTCCCAGCTCGGAGGTCTAGTCCCAGCATGGAGGCCTAGTTCCAGCTCGGAGGCCTAGTCCCAGCTCGGAGGTCTAGTTCCAGCTCGGAGGTCTCGTCCCCAGCATGGAGGTCTAGTCCCAGCTCGGAGGCCTAGTCCCAGCTCGGAGGCCTAGTCCCAGCTCGGAGGTCTAGTTCCAGCTCGTAGGTCTAGTCTCCAGCTCGGAGGTCTAGTCCCAGCTCAGAGGTCTAGTCCCAGCTCGGAGGTCTCGTCCCCAGCATGGAGGTCTAGTCCCCAGCTTGGAGGCCTAGTCCCAGCTCGGAGGTCTAGTCCCAGCATGGAGGCCTAGTTCCAGCTCGGAGGCCTAGTCCCAGCTCGGAGGTCTAGTTCCAGCTCGGAGGTCTCGTCCCCAGCATGGAGGTCTAGTCCCCAGCTTGGAGGCCTAGTCCCAGCATAGGGGTCTAGTCCCCAGCATTGAGGCCGAGTTCCAGTTTGGAGGCCTAGTCCCAGCACAGAGGTCTAATCCCAGCTCAGAGGTCCAGTCCCAGGAAGGACGTCAAGTCGCAGCAAGGAGGTGTATTCCCAACAAGGAGGCCTAGTCCCAGCATGGAAATGTCATTTTGGTGTGGCTTGGTAGTCTCTGCCTGATCTTCAGCTTACCTCAAACCCAGGAGCCGTTACTTGAACTATGATGAACTTTTGCTTCTTTTTTTTTCTCAGTTACGACTTCTGTCATTAAGTTAAGCACTCATCAACTTTATCGCTGTTTTTTTGTTGTAAACATACATGTGACAATAATTTGCTATTTTGAATGATCGAGCCCTAATCCTGAGACCACGATTTAAATGCAATGGCTCCATTGCTCACCCCTGCCATTTCCAGTCAGGATTCGGGAATTTACAAATCAGGCACAGACCAAGGGGATTGGCTGCTAACCCTATCGTGCGAGTGTCACAGTGGCTCAGTGGTTAGCGCTGCTGCCTTACAGTGCCAGGGACCCAGGGTCAACCCTAGCCTTAGGTAACCCCCGTGTGGGATTTGCATGTTCTCCCTGTGTCTGCATGGGTTTCCTCCAAAAATGTGTAGGCTAGGGTGGATTGGATGTCCTGAATTGCCTACAGATGCGTCGGTTAGGTGCATTAGTCAGCAGTTAAATGTAGGGGAATGGGTCTGAGTGGGTTGCTCTTCTGTGGATCGGTGTGGACTTGTTGGGCTGAAGGGCCTGTTTTCACACTGTTGGAATTCTATAAAAATTCCACGGCCTATGCACCCAATCCACCGACCGTGCACACAGTCATGTTCTATCCTCCAAAGCCCATGTGTTTGAGGGTTAAGAGCTTTAATCTCTGCCTTTCCCAGATTCTGACCGTCTTTCTGAAAGCTCTTTATCTTCCTCGCTCACATTTTTGGCACTCTTGATGTCTCCGCTCGATAAGGCTCTTCCTGTCATTCTTCTCCATGGGTCATGGGAGCTGGTGCTTTTATCGCTCCTTCCCCACTGCCTGCTCAGCATGCTTTGCAAAGTGCTGACAACATCGCTGAAGCAATTCTCCTTCAAAAGGCAGCGTCCCCTAAGCTCAGCTCAATAACAAACAAAACCACACAACACACACTCCCTGAATTGCAAACAGCCATCTGAAGAAACCTGGCTTCAGGTAATCTGTGTTTGATGTGTCAATCCAAGAGCTCATTGTTGATTGAGATTGAGTGGTACGTAAGGCTGAAATGGAGCAAGCTGGTGGATTCATTTCTTTCAGTGCAACTCAGCTCCAGTTTCTGAGGATAATGTGAGAAATGGTCTGTAATTTTAAAAAGTCATTCCTGATGAAGGGCTCCGGCCCAAAACATCGATTTTCCTGCTCCTCGGATGCTGCCTGATCCTCTGTGGCTTTTCCAGCAACACACTCTCAATTGAGATTGTTTTAAAGATTAGATTGCCTACAGTGTGATAGCAGGCCCTTCGGCCCAACAATTCCATGGTGACCCTTCGAAGAGTAACCCACCCAGACCCATTTCCCTCTGACTAATGCACCTAACGCTACAGGCAATTTAGCAATGGCTAATCCACCCTAACCTACACATCTTGGACTGTGGGAGGAAACTGGAGCACCCAGAGGAAACCCACACAGACACAGAGAGAATGTGCAAACTTCACACAGGCAGTCACACAAAGCAGGAATCGAACCTGGGTCCCTGGTGCTGTGAGGTTGCAGTGCTAACCACTGAGTCGCTAAGCACCTCTGGCTTGGGCAACTAGACTAGAAGATGTTGTAAAACCTGCAGGTATTCACAAAAGATTTACAGGGATGTTGTCAGGGTTGAAGGATTTGAGCTATAGGGAGAGGCTGAACAAGCATGGGCTGTTTTCCCTGGAGCATCGGAGGCTGAGGGGTAACCTTATAGTGGTTTATAAAATCATGTAGGGCATGGATAGGATAAATAGACAAAGTCTTTTCCCTGGGGTGGGGGAACTAGAGCGTGAGAAGGGAAAGATATATAAAAGGGACCTAAGGGGCAACGTTTTCACCCAGAGAGTGGGACGTGTATGGAATAGGCTGCCAGAGGAAGTGGTGGAGGCTGGTACAATTGCAACATTTAAAAGGCATTTGGATGGATATATGAATAGGAAGGGTTTGGAGGGATGGCTGGTGGGACTAGATTGGTTTCGGAGATCTGGTTGGCATGGATGAGTCGGACTGACTGTGCTGTGACTCTAGGACTCTGTGTAGACTGCAGCTCAGTGAAAGTGAAGACTGCAGATGCTGGAAACCAGAGTTTAGATCAGAGTGGTGCTGGAAAAGCACAGCAGGTCAGGCTGCATCCAAGGAGCAGGAAAGTCGACATTTCGGGCAAAAGCCCTTCATCAGTAATTTGCAGCTGTCAGATATACCATGACCACTTCCAAAAATTACAGAGAGGGAAAATTCCGTCTTGTCTGAAAAGGGATAAATTAAAACCTTGTCTGCTTCATCTATCTATACATCAGCCTCCCCCTGTCCTGGCCACTTTTTTAGATATTACAGACCAGGCTGTGACAGATTCAAACAGCTCAGTGCCAAGGGAGGTGGGAGAAAATCACAGAATCCCTGCAGTATGGAATCATACATCTTCCCATTCCCGTCCATACCAACCCTAGCATTCCACCCTATCTCCTGCATTTCCCACAGCTAATCCACCCAGCCTAAACATCCCTGGACACTGCATGGCAACATAGCAAGGCTTAACCTGCACATCATTGGGCTGTGGGGGGAAACCCACACAAAGGCATAGGGCAAATGGGCAAACTCCACAAAGACAGTCACCTGAGGTTGGGATTCAACCCGGCTCCTTGGTGCTGTGAGGCAGTGGGGCTAACCACTGAGCCCCTGTGTAACCCAGGGTGGAAGCTCAATAAATAATCAGTACAGCAGTGATTGCTGAAATGTCTGTGCATGAGGGGAGTACAGGATACCCCTCGAACTGACTGATATCCCCAGCAACAGTCTCCAAGTAACCGACACAAACCATCCCTCAACTGACTGGTGCCCATGGCCAATATCAATGGTTGGTCAATGTTCCTTGGGTTACAGCCACTCTTCTGGATAACCACCCCATCCGCATTCATCGGGAGGTCCCTCTGATTGCCTTAGTCCCACTGCCAACGCACCCTCTCCTTCAATGTCACTCCACCTGACTCGGTTAAGGATCACAACTTGAGGGACGTTTCAGAGAACATGGCCGGGACACACGCACCCAACAGCCCCACCGCCCTGTGGCTGCCCGCTCCAACTCCCCCTCCAACTCTGCCAATGACATGCAAGTCCTTGGCCTCCTCCACCGGCCAATCCAAACCACCTCACGCCTGGAGGAAGAACGCCTCATCTTCCGCCTTGGGAGTCTCCAACCACACAGCCGCAATGTCGCTTTCATCAGTTCCCTCATCTCCCCTACCCCCCCACCTCATCCCAGATCCAACCCTCCAACTCAGCACCGCCATCTTGAATAATCCAACATATCCATCTTCCTTCCCACCTATCTGCTCCACCCTCTGCTCTGACCAATCACCATCATTCCCCACCTGCATCTACCTCTTGCTTTTGCAGCAACCTCCCCCACTCCAGTCCCAGTCCCCCTCCAATTTATCTCTCAGCCCCATGGGCTCCTCCCCACTACCCCACCCCCCACCTTCCTGATGAAGGGCTGATGTCTGAAACGTCGACTCTCCTGCTTCTCAGATGCTGCCTGACCTGCTGTGCTTTCCGAGTGTCACCCTTTCTGACTCTGGCTCACAACTGACAGTGAGGCGCTCAGATCGGGGCTTGGGGCAGCAACTAACCACAGTTACCCGGTGCCAGACCCAGAGAGGGAAGGGAGGGTGACATGGGGCTGGATTGCAGAGTACAGAGGAACCTCGATTCTCTGAATATCGATTATCCAAATTTCGGATTATCTTGAAGAAGATTACAACTCCCCGCAAAAACGTTACATCGAAGAGGTAAGTGTATTGGACTCACCAGTACTGAAGAAGATGTGAAAACGCTGGCAAAAACAGAAAAAAACACCAGCAGTGACTGGGTATCTTTTAGGTAAGGGTTAGTTACACAGCCCTTTGCAAAAGTAAGTGGTTTACAGTATTCCCATCACTTTACTGGGCCGTTCATGGAAAAAATGCCTGAGAATGTAAACGCATACACGAGGTGGTGCTTTTGTCTTTCTGTTGCGCGACTGAGTTCCCAGGAAATGACAAATGCTCTTGCAATCGTAGAAGCTGTTCTGGACCTTGTTTAATGCAAGGATTTCATACACAGTATTTATGTGACGGTACGGATTTAATCTTTCTCAGTTTAACCTGCAATTTGCAGAATGCAAAGACTGGTTTGTTTAAATAGCAGACTCATCAAAATTATCGATTTAAACCAACTCTCCGGGGGAGCGCAGCGTTAGATCAGTATGGCGTCCCTTGTGTAAGGTCAAATCGATTATCCGAAGAATCAGTTATCCAAACGAAACAGCTCCTGCCCATCCTGTTTGGAAATGCACGGTTCATCTGTATATCCACAACAATAAAGCAGGAGCGTGACTTAACATTGTGACATTCTCACAGGAATCACTCTGCAAACTCGGAGAGGATGTTTGTCAGCAACAGGACAGGATCTGCTCACTCACTGCAGCGATGTTTTCCCACACCTACACTTCCCCTCCTCCCTCTCCCTCTCCTGCTTCTTCTGAAAGCCACACTAAAAACAGGCAGCCCTCTCAGTCTCACTGTGGGAAAAGACTCGCTAACCCACGATAGGCCCACAAGAGCAAAATTGGCCCAACTGTACCAGAACACCCAGAATTCCCGAGCAGCTCACAAGCTGGATCAGACAGCAGGCAGATAAGGGAATACACGGTCAGCTCCCATGGACATGACAGAGCACCGCAGCTATGTCGAAGCCCCACGGGCAGTTTCACAACCCAGCAATACCAAAGCCACACAAAGAGGACAGACACCAGCAAAGGACATGTTCCAGGAACAGGACAATGGAAGCACCTCACCACTTTAGAAGAGACGTTAACACCTACCTGTGGAGATGAGTGGAACCATGATACTGTCGGGATGTTGCATTGTGTGAAGGAACTGGACGTTCATCCGATTAAAGTGTTTTCCAATGAGCATCCTTGTAACTAAATTACTCCATTTCCAGAAACATTGTAGTTTCCCATTTCTTACTCAGTGTCATTGTGCAGCATTACTATAAAACTGGTCTCATCCTCAGCTCTGGGAATAGAAATCTGACCGACCTGTGCACACTGTCAGTTCTGTTTCAGCCGAGTCAGTTTCTCCTCCAGCCATACCGCTTGCAATAAACTGTTTGTCAATTTCACTTCGAGCTGTGTTTTGTGATCTCTAATCGATTGGGCAAATTTCTCCAACCCTCAACTCAGCAAGACAGGACTTCCAATTCAGGAGAAAGTGAGGACTGCAGATGCTGGAGATCAGAGCTGAGAATGTGTTGCTGGAAAAGCGCAGCAGGTCAGGCAGCATCCAAGGAGCAGGAGAATCAACGTTTCGGGCATGAGCCCTTCTCAGGCACATCACCCCCTACATTTTCCAAAACAGCATATCTGTTTGAAATGGATATATCCACAAAAGAGGAGAAAGTGAGGTCTGCAGATGCTGGAGATCAGAGCTGAAAATGTGTTGCTGGAAAAGCGCAGCAGGTCAGGCAGCATCCAAGGAACAGGAAATTCAACGTTTCGGGCATAAGCCCTGATGAAGCCCTTTCCTGATGAAGGGCTTATGCCCGAAACGTCGAATTTCCTGTTCCTTGGATGCTGCCTGGCCTGCTGTGTTTTTCCAGCAACACATTTTCATATCCACAAAAGACTCCTGCACTAGCTGCCTACCTCTCTTACCCTTCCTGGACTTAACCCATCTATGTGACTGTATCTGAGACTTCCCCCCCCTTCCTATAACTACCATCCATCACATACTGTTGCTATTGCAATTTCCTCATCGCTTCTAACTGTCTCTCCAACTGATCAATTCAATCTGATAAGATTTGCAGCCAGCAGCATTTATAGCAGATATAATCCGCAGTAACCCTTAAACTCTCTTTAAACTCCCACATCTGACAAGAAGTACATATCACTCTATTAAAGGCCATTTTTGCTTCTTCCAATCTACAGACCCAGAAAATAGCACTGTCTTCTTCCTCGACAAAGCACTGCTCCAGGCTAACTTAATTCTTATGGCTTATATTTTTAAGTTTAATCAAGAGACATATCTCAATAAAACATACAATCAAGAAAGAACCCACTCTGAGGGATCCAAGATGGCGGTGATCTGGGAAGATCATACTGCAAAGCGTCTCATCACAGTGGGAGCAGGACGGTCCTTTAACCTGCCCAACCCAGGTCATCAGGATTTCTTGGGGCATTGGAAAGATTGTGGAGCCCCAAGAAATATTTAAAAATTGACTTACCTGTATTTTCAGCTGTCCAGAAATGCCTAAAAAGGGAGGAGGAGCAACCGAGGTCGGGCCTGCAGCTCAGCCTGCAGCAGCCTCAGAGCCGATTACTCTCCAGGACCTGGTGAACCAGCTCTCGAAATCCCGCGAGGTGTTGGGGAAACAGATTGAAGAGAAGCTGGCTCCAGTCTCTCTCATGCTGCAGAAGCATGAGCAGCAGCTGGGAGACCTGGAGAAGAGGACGGATGAGGTGGAGCACAGGGTCACAGCGGTGGAAGCTGATGCCAGTTCATTCAAGGATAAGATCCAAGCCCTGAAGATGCAGGTTCGTAATTTGAGTGACCGAGTGGATGAAAACAGAGGCAGGAGAAAAAAACACTCAGATCATTGGTCTGCCTGAGGGTAAGGCAGGTGAGCGGCCTGCGGAATTTGTTGAGGATTGGTTGCCGAAATTCCTTGACTTGGAGACTGGCCTGAGAGGATTGAAGATAGAGAGGGCTCACCGGGCTGCAGCGCGGAGGTCGGGTCTGGGTCAACCCCCTCGTCCTTTCCTGGTGCAGTTCCATCATTACCGGGATAAGGAGAGAGTCATGAAGGCTCCCAGACTCCAGGGGAAGGATCCAAGGGCCCTGAGTGATCTAAGATCATGTTTTCTCAGGACTTTTCAGCGGCAGTGATCCAGAAACGAAAATCGTATGATGGTGTCAAGAGAAGATTGAAGGAGCTTGGGATTCTTGCTGAGATATCCGGCAGTGCTTCCGATCACCTTAGATGGGTCCATGCATCTCTTTGACACATCGGAGAAGGCAAGAGACTTTGTGGACAAACTAACCTAATTTAAACAATTGTAGTATGTATAAATATTGTTGCTTGGGTATGTGTTTATCATTCTGTAACAGAAATGGAGGAAATCCGGTTGGAGCTTTGTTTTTCCCTTTTTTTTCCTTTATTGATAATAATTTGGTTCAGACTATGTCTGGCGGTGGTTAAGATGTACATTTTAAATTTCTAAGTTAGGACATACCAAACGATGGGTGGGGTATTTATTCCCCCTTTTTTCTTATAAAAGAATGTTTTTTTATTCATATTGATATCCTATGGGGTGTTTAGTCTTTTTAGCTTGTGCTTGCGATGCAGCTCTAGCTGGGAGAAGTGAAGGTGGTTGAGATGGTTAGATGCCTATTTATGGGCAGTTCGGGAAGAGTAGATAACCCCTCTGGGTGGGGGGGGGGCGGGGGTGAGTTCCCCTACTCAGCGTTATTGGCGCTTTATATATTGGTTTGTTTTCTGGTTTTTGTTGTTTTGTATTTTTAATAATATTGTATTTCTGTTAAATGTTGTGGTTTTAGTTTATGTAGTTTTTATATTTGGTGGACCATGCAACATTAAGGTTCAGCAATTTGTGGTTCGGGTTCCTCCTCTCTGGAATTTAAATGTAATTGCAGAAGATTATGGCTAATGATTTGATTAAATGGTGTACCTGGAATATCAAGGGAAGTCACTCACCAATTAAGAGGAAGAAGGTACTCTTGAGTCTTAGAAAGGAGAAGGTGGATATTGCTTTGTCACAGGAGACACATTTGGATGACAAGGAACACCTGAAATTATAGCAGAATGGCTTTGACCGAGTTTATTTTTCATCACTTAATACAAGAAGTAGGGGAGTGGCTATATTGGTTAGGAAAAATCTCTCATTTAAATTGTTGGAATGTGTTAAAGACACATACGGGAGGTTTGTAATTCTTAAAGCCTTGATAAATGGGGAAGAATATGGTGTTTCAAATGTTTATTGTCCCCCAGCTCATCCTCTTAAATTCTTGGTAGATGCTTTATCTAAAGTGATAAGACTCAAGTCTCGCACATCATCACAGGGGGAGATGTTAACTGCCTCATGGATCCCACAGTTAACAGTTTGCCTAAAGGTCCCTCAATACCCTCTGCACAAACTAAATAGTTAGTGGGTCTGTGTGGGGAGTTAGGGTTGGTGGACATCTGGAGGTGTATCCACCCCACAGGTAGGGATTTCACGTTTTTCTCCAATCCGCAGAGATGTCACACAAGGATTGATTTTTTTCTGACCCCTGCATAACCCTGGATCTGGTGGCATCCTGTATGATTGGTAACATTGTCATCTCTGATCATGCTCCAGTGTACCTTATGGTTAAAATTAAGGATGTTACAGTGGATTCAAGGTACTGGCGAATGGACCCCTTTATTCTCATGGACAGTAAGTTTGTGGAGTATTTCTCTAGGGAATTTCGGGCATTCCTAGATATCAACATAGGCTCGGTTGATAGCTCATCTGTTCTCTGGGAAACTGCCAAAGCTTATGCCAGGGGGTTAGTTATTTCATATTCCACCAGTAGGAAGTGGCAGAAGGGTGAGCAGCAACGTCTCCTTGGAGCACAGTTGAAGGCAGCCGAGAAGGCCTATTTTGACAATCCCTCATTGGTCAAACTACAGAGGATTGTGACACTGCGGTCTACACTAAATTCCGTGCTCATGCAGACGGCAAAGAAGGAGCTGGCTTTTGCAAAGCAAAGGTTATATGAACATGTTGATAAGCCAGGCAAATACTTAGCATACCTTGCCAGAAAGAGTAAGTGCCCCACAAACCATTGCAGCGATTAGGGAAGAGTCTGGGAACCTAACATGTGATTCTAAAAAGATTAATGTGGCGTTCCAGAGATTCTACTCTAAGTTATATCAGTCTGAGAATTGTGAGGAGGGGCCGGCCAAAATGGAATCCGTTTTTAGGGATCTGAAGCTCCTGGGTGTGACTCCCGAACAGCAGTCCTTTCTCAATGCCCCATTATCAGAGCAAGAAGTGCAGGAAGCTGTGAGGCAGCTTCAGAGTGGAAAGGCACCCGGTCCTGATGGACTTCCCAGTGAATTCTATAAGGAATTTATAAGTTTCCTGTCAGGCCCGATGCTGAATATGTTTAATGATTCATACAGTCATGATTGTGTCCCACCATCTCTGATAGAGGCCAATATTTCACTGATCCTTAAAAAAGGGAAGGATCCGGAAGACTGTGCTTCATACAGGCCCATCTCGCTCATAAATGTGACTTTAAGATCCTCTCTAAGGCTCTCGCGTTAAGGCTGGAGACTGTGTTACCTTCTATTACTAAAGAGGATCAGACGGGCTTCATAAAGGGTCGCAAATGCTGCAATAATGTTAGGAGGCTGCTTAATGTAATTCAAGCACGCCAACAGCAGTCAATACAGGGATTGGTGATTTCTTTAGATGCAGAGAAGGCATTTGACCGAGCTCAGTGGCTGTACCTTTTCTATACTCTAGACCGGTTTGGTCTGGGCGAAGTTTTCATAAGATGGGTAAAGGTTCTCTACAGTGTACCTCTCATGGCGGTCATTACCAACGGGGCATGATCAAACAATGTTAATATTTCTAGGGGCAGCCGGCAGGGCTATCCCCTTTCACCATTACTTTTTATGTTGGTGATTGAACCATTGGCAGAGGCCATTCGTGGGGATCTCAATATATCGGCTCCAGAAGTGGGGTCAAAATTACATAAGGTCTTGCTGAATGCAGACGATGTTCTAATTTTCTTGACAAATCCAGCAGTCTCAGTGCCTTGCCTGATACAATGCATACACGCATTTGGCACTTTTCAGGGTATAAGATTAATTTTGCTAAATCAGAGGTTATGCCTATGGGTGGTCTTACAAAAGAGTTGGCTCTTGAGAGTAACTATAGATTCCCATTTAGGTGGTCACAGGGGGGTTTTGTGTATTTGGGCATATTCTTTACTCCAATTCTGGATTGGCTGTTCAAAGCCAATTTTACTCAATTATTTGAAAAAATTGAACAAGATCTCCAAAGATGGGAGGCACTTCCAGTCTCATGGTTGGGTCAGATAGCGCTTATTAAGATGAATATTCTCCCTCGTTTGCTATCCCCTATACGGATGCTCCCCTGGTTTTCAATAAACACTCAGGAGACTGAACGGTTGGTTCAGCTCCTTCATCTGGCACCGTAAACGGCCCCTCATTAAATTAGCCAAACTGCAATTGCCTCACAGATTGGGGGGAGTAGACCTTCTGGACATTAAAAATTATCAATTAAGCTCGCTTTTGACCTACGTGAGTGATTGGGTTTGTGGGGACCCTGTTTCAATATGGCTAGATATTGAAGTCTCCCAGTAAAGGTTCCCCCTTACCAAGTTTGCTGTTTTTAGACAAGGTGAGGACAGTTAGGGAATATTGCCATAACCCAATAGTCATCAATACTGTTGAAGCATGGAGGGCAATTCGGCAGAGGGAGGTAATATTGGCAAAATATCTTTGTTTACACCTTTAGTGGGTATGTCGGGTTTTCAACTGGGTATGATAGATTCAGGATTTAAACATTAGGCAGCTAGGGGTGTATCTTGCATGGGTGATTAATTTGAGGGAGATGTAATGATGTCCTTCGATCAGTTAGTATGGAAGTACGAGTTACCGAATAGAGACCACTTTTGTTTCTTTCAAGTCAGGGATTTTATTCAAAAAAAGACCATACTTTTGACTGATCCCGACAAGTCTGACATGGGAGGAGGGTTACTAAGGGCTAAAAGGACACTCTCTGTCAGTACTTTATATCACCAATTGGGGGGTGCCACCTCAGATGAGTCTGATCGACTCTGCAAGATGTGGGAGAGAGAGCTGGGTGTTTTGAAGTTTCTTCAGAGGCATGGGAGGATATTTGGGAGAATACAAGGAAGGTATCAATTTGCAATAGGACCCATGCTTTACAGTTGAAGATTTTCCACAGGGTCCACTTAGCCTCAGAACGTTTGTCAAAATTTAAACCAGGAGTATCTCCAGCATGTCCCAAGTGCAAGGTCTGCAGGGGCACTCTTACCCATCGTCTTTGGTCTTGTGACAGGCTTCAAACATATTGGAGCGCTGTGGTGGGTGCAATGGAGAGGATTTTAGGTGGAGGGGTGGAGAAGGACCCTATTTCTCTCCTTTTGGGCCTACCCATTGTATTTCCTGCAGACTCGCATAAGGCAAAACTTTTCAATATCTGGACTAGTGGTGCTGGAAGAGCACAGCAGTTCAGGCAGCATCCGAGGAGCAGCAAAACGATGTTTCGGGCATAAAACTTTTCAATATTCTTACATTCTGTGCAAGGAAGAATATCTTGCTAGGTTGGATATCTGAAACCTCCCCAGGCCTGTCGGGTTGGCGGAAGATTGTTATGGAGCATGTTCCCCTGGATTTTCTCACAATTATGGTACACCACACAACTGAGAATTTTTACAAGACATGGCAACCCTTTTTGAAATACCGGGACACAGATTTATCTGCCACACTAACACGGGCTTTTATATAGCCGTAACGATTGTGTTTCATGAGTCCAATATCCAAGGAGGAGGAACTGTGAATGTATGAGTGTTTTGTTTGGCTGGGCTGAGTTATTACTATTTATTTGTTTGTTGTTAGGTATTTATTTATTTAGTTAAATAGCTAGTTCAGTTTTTTTTATATTTTATACTTCTCTGTATATGTTTATACATTCGTATGGGAGGGTGGGTTGGGGATTTTTTTATTATTTGGGTTTAGTTTTGGACTATTTTTGTACTGTTTTGAATTGCATTGTTTTGTATTTGTTGTAATATTTAAGTACCTATTTTTTTCTTTAAAAAAATATATAAAAGAAAGAACCCACTCTACTCACTACTGCAGACATTCTGTAAGGTCACATTTAAAAACAATCCATATAATATTGTACAAATTTCTACTTTGGAAATAGAACCGGTCTAACTCAAGGTCAGGATCCAGACAGACTCGAACCTCACACATTTAATACATTGCCTGAGTTGAGATGCCACCATGTGTATGATGTGGAGGTGCCAGTTTTGGACTGGGTTGGACAAAGTTAAAAATCACACAACTACAGGCTATAGTCTATTTTTAACCTTTATTTTATAAAACCTTGTTATCTCGTGATTGTGTCTTAAAATATGTTCTGGGATTTACATATTAGTGAACTTAAACCTGCAACCTATTCTAAAAGATAAAAGACTTAACAGTCATCTAGGTTTGCTCAATATAATGTTTTAATTGCATGACACTGTGATCTTTTGCTATAAATTCTATGTCTTCTGATCCTGCCCCACTAGTTACCTGATGAAGGAGCAGCGCCCTGAAAGCTAATGCTTCCAAATAAACCTGTTGGACTAATAGCCTGGTGTTGTGTGATTTTTAACTTGGTCCACCCCAGTCCACTGGGAGATAGTGAGGACTGCAAATGTTGGAGGTCAGAGTTATTTTCATTCCCACCCTAGTTCTACATTGGCACCCCCATATCATGACATCTGAGTCCAACAGTTATGGGTTCAAACATTGAGTCCAAACTCAGAGACAGTGTTTCAGGGCCATGTTTAAGGAAGTGTTGCACCTAAAGAGAAAAACAGTTCACTCCAGCATCTGAGCCAATATTTATTGCAACAAACGTAGAAATATACCATTTTCAGGTCAATAGACAATAGGTGCAGGAGTAGGCCATTCGGCCCTTCGAGCCAGCACCACCATTCATTATGATCATGGCTGATCACCCACAATCAGTATCCTGTTCCTGCCTTATCCCCATCACCCTTGATCCCACGATCTTTAAGAACTCTATCCATCTCTTTCTTGAAAGTATCCAGGGACTTAGCCTGCACAGCCCTCTGGGGCAGAGTGTTCCATACACCCACCACTCTCTGGGTGAAGAGGTTTCTCCTCAATTCTGTTCTAAGTGGCCTACCCCTTATTTTTAAACTGTGTCCTCTAGTTCTGGACCCACCCATCAGCGGAAACATGCTTCCTGCCTCCAGAATGTGCAATCCTTTATTAATCTTAGATGTCTCAATCAGATCCCCTCTCAGCCTTCTAAAGCCAAGTGTATACAAGCCCAGTCGCTCCAGTCTTTCAACATATGATAGTCCCGCCATTCCGGGAATTGACCTCGTGAACCTACGCTGCACTCCCTCAATAGCCAGAATGTCCTTCCTTAAATTTGGAGACCAAAACTGCACGCAATACTCCAGGTGTGGTCTCACCAGGGCCCTGTACAGCTGCAGAAGGACCTTTTTGCTCCTATACTCAATTCCTCTTGTTATGAAGGCCAGCAAGCCATTAGCTTTCTTCACTGCCTGCTGTACCTGCATGCTTGCTTTCATTGACTGATGTACAAGAACACCTAGATCTCGTTGTACTGCCCCTTTACCTAACTTGACTCCATTTAGGTAATAATCTTCTTCCTTGTTTTTGCTACCAGAGTGGATAACCACACATTTATCCACATCAAACTGCATCTGCCATGCATCTACTCACCTAGTCTGTCCAAGTCACGCTGAATTCTCAGAACATCCTCCTCACATTTCACCCTGCTGCCCAGCTTTGTGTCATCAGCAAATTTGCTAATATTACTTTTAATGCCTTCATCTATTTCATTGATGTGTGTTGTAAACAGCTGCTGTCCCAGCACCGAACCTTGTGGTATCCCACTGGTCACCGCCTGCCATTCCGAAAGGGACCTGTTTATCACTACTCTCTGCTTCCTGTCAGCCAGCCAATTCAAAAGCTAACTGTTCAAAAATATAAAGGAGGGTCGTAAAAGCTTTTTTTAGGTATGTGAAAAGAAAAAAATGGTTAAGATTAAAATTGGGCCCTTGAAGACAGAAACGGGTGAATTTATTAGGGGGAACAATAAATGGTGGAAGAGCTGAATAGATACTTTGGATCTGTCTTCACTGGGAAAGGCACAAGCAATCTCCCAGATGTAATAGTGGCTGAAGGACCTCGAGTAGTGGATAGACTGAAGGGAATTTATATTAGGCAGGGAATGGTGTTGGAGAGACTGTTAGGTCTGAAGGCTGATAAGTCCCCAGGACCTGATGGTATGCATCCCAGGGTACTGAAGGACGTGGCTCTAGAAATCGTGGACGCATTGGAATCATTTTCCAATGTTCTATAGATTCAGGATCAGTTCCTGCAGATTGGAGGGTGACTAATGTTTCCCATTTTTCAGGAAATGAGGGAGAGAGAAAACAGGGAATTATAGACTAGTTAGCCTGACATGAATGGTGGAAAAGATGCTGGAGTCAATTATAAAAGATGAAATTACGACTCATTTGGATAGCAGTAACAGGATTGGTCAGAGTCAGCATGGATTTACGAAAGGGAAATTGTGCTGGACTGAACTTCTGGAAATTTTTGAGGATGTAATTATGAAGATAGACAAGGGAGAGCCAGTGGGTGTAGTATACCTGGACTTTCAGAAAGCCTTTGATAAAGTCCCACATACAAGATTAGTGAGCAAAATTAGGGCACATGGCATTGGGGGCAAAATACTGACTTGGATTGCAAATTGGCTGGCTGACAGGAACAAAGAGTAGTGATAAACGGGGTCCCTTTCATAATGGCAGGCGGTGACCAGTGGGATACCACAAGGTTCGGTGCTGGGACAGCAGCTTTCTTATGCTTCGTGCATTCATACATAAAAATTTTAATTTGTTACTCCCCTCACCCTTCCTATCAATCCCTATTTCACTTGACCATACTGTATGATCCCTTCTTGAGTTTTCTGCTCCGTTGATTCTGTGTCTTTCTTAACTTCTCTTATTCTCACTTTCCCTTCAACTTCCTTCCTGAATTTTCAGTTTGTCCCCTCACATCACTGCTTAAGAGAATTTGCAGGGCAGGAAACACACTCTCTGCATTTCAAAGTGTGACTGCGCTAAGAACATAGTGCATTTGGATCTAAACTGTTTGGAGATGCTGGTGTTGGGCTGGGGTGGACAAAGTTAAAAATCAGAGCTGAAAATGTATTGCTGGAAAAGCGCAGCAGGTCAGGCAGCATCCAAAGAGCAGGAGAATCGACGTTTTGGGCATTAGCCCTGCCCCTTGGATGCTGCCTGACCTGCTGCGCTTTTCCAGCAACACATTTTCAGCTCTGATCTCCAGCATCTGCAGTCCTCACTTTCTCCTAAAGTTAAAAATCACACAACACCAGGTTATAGTCCAACAGGTTTATTTGGAAACGCTGCTCCTTCATTAAGTGGTTGTGGAGCAGAATCTTAAGACACAGGATTTATAGCAACAGGATTGTTGTGTCATGCAGTGTAAAATTAAACAAATTTAGATTAAGACTTTCATCTTTTAGAATGACCATGTTCATATGAAAATCTCAGAACTTTTTTTAAAGTTACATTCTCAAGATATCTTTAACAATAGGTGCCGTCTCAGTTCAGAGAGTACTTTGAAAGTGTGAGTTTAAACTCTGTCTGTGTCCCAGTGTACAGAATCCTACATGGATTTATGCAGTTTTTGAGCAAAATCAAATGTAATTCTGCAATGTCATGTAGTGAAGAAGGCTTTAGTGGTCAGAGCATTGAGCATAGGATTTGAGCGTTACAGGACATGGTTAGGCAACTTCTGGAATATTGCATGCAATTCTGGTCTCCTTCCGATCAGAAAGATGTTGTGAAACTTGAAAGGGTTCAGAAAAGATTTGCAATGATGTTGCTAGGGTTGGAGGTTTTGCGCTATAGGGAGAGGCTGTTTTCCCTGGAGAGGCTGAGGGGTGACCACATATAGGTTTATAAAATCATGAAGGGTATGGATAGGATAAATGGACAAAATCTTTTCCCTGGGATGGGAGAGTCCAGAAGTAGAGGGCATAGATTTAAGGTGAGAGGGGTAAGATATCAAAAGGACCTAAGGGGCAACTCTTTCACCCAGAGGGTGGTGTGTGTATGGATGAGCCAGAGGAAGTGGTGGAGACTGGTACAATTGCAACATTTAAAAGTATCTGGATGGGTATATGAAGGGTTTAGAGGGATAGGGCCGGGTGCTGGCAATTGGAATTAAATTAGGTTGGGATATCTGGTCAGTGTGGACTAGTTGGAGTGAGGATCTGTGTCCGTGCTGTACACATCTATGACTCTGCGATTCCAATGCATTTAAACTGCACTATGTCCCTCCGGCTCCAGTTGCAACACGTTAGGAATGAGATGAGCTGCCCGATCTCAGTGCTTTCACTGAGGATGGATGATTGACAGATATTCCCCGAGCAGGACAACTGGAGCACTGAGATAAAAATCACACAACACCAGGTTATAGTCCAACAGGTTTATTTGGAACACTAGCTTTCGGAGCGCTGCTCCTTCATCAGGGAAGGTGGGACACTTTCTGGGGTAGGTGGGACCTCTACAATCAGGATGGTCTTCACCTGAGGGGTACCAATATCCTGGGGGGACATTCGCTAAGGCTATTGGGTGAGTTTAAACTAATCCAGCAGTGGGGGGGGGGGGGGGGAACCAAAATTGCAGTCCGAGTATAGAAAAGGTTGAGAGTAGGGAGGTCCGAAATCAAGCTTCAGGGACGGGACATGGCACCAGCAAGCAAGACGTTGGTTTGAAGTGTGTTGACTTTGACGCCAGGAGCATCCGGAATAAGGTGGGTGACCTTGCAGCATGGGATGGTACCTGGGACTTCAATGTTGGGCCATTTCGGAGACATGGATAGAGCAGGGACAGGAATGGTTGTTGCAGGTTCCAGGATTCAGATGTTTCAGTCAGAACAGAGAAGATGGTAAAAGAGGGGGAGGTGTGGCATTGTTGGTCAAGGACAGTGTTACAGTTGCAGAAAGGATGCTTGGGGACTCGTCAACTGAGATAGTATGGGCTGAAGTTAGATACATGAAAGGAGAGGTCACCCTGTTGGAGTTTTCTATAGGCCTCCGAATAGTTCCAGAGATGTAGAGGAAAGGATAGCAAAGATGATTCTCGATAGGAGTGAGAGAGACAGGGAGTTGTCATGGGGGACTCAACTTTCCAAATATTGACTGGGAACACTATAGTATGAGTACTATAAATGGGTCAGTTTTTGTCCAGTGTGTGCAGGAGGGCTTCCTGACACAGTATGTAGACAGGCCAACAAGGGGTGAAACCACATGAGATTTGGTACTGGGTAATGAGCCTGGCCAGGTGTTAGACTTGGAAGTAGGTGAGCACTTTGGTGATAGTGATCACAATTCTGTTATGTTTACTTTAATGATAGAAAGGGATAGGTGCATACCACTGGGCAAGAGTTACAGCTGGGGGAAAGGCAATTACAATGCGATTAGGCAAGATTTAGGAAGCATAGGATGGGGAAGGAAACTGCAGGGGATGGGCACATTAGAGATGTGGAGCTTATTCAAGGAAAAGCTCCTGTGTGTCCTAGATAAGTATGTACCTATCAGGCAGGGAGGAAGCTGTAGAGTACAGGAGCCATGGTTTACGAACGAAGTGGAATCTCTGGTCAAGAGGAAGAAGAAGGCTTATGTTAGGATGAGATGTGAAGGCTCAGTTAGGGCACTTGAGGGTTACAAGGTAGCCAGGAAAGACCTAAAGAGAGAGCTCAGAAGAGCCAGGAGGAGACATGAGAAGTTGTTGGCGAATAGGATCAGGGTAAACCCTAAGATTTTCTATAGGTATTCAGGAAAAAAAGAATGACGAGAGGAAGATTAGGGCCAATCAAGGATAGTAGTGGGAAGTTGTGTGTGGAATCAGAGGAGATAGGGAAGCACTAAATGAATATTTTTCGACAGTATTCACTCTAGAAAATGACAATGTTGTCGAGAATACTGAGATACAGGCTACTGACTAGGTGGGATTGAGGTTCACAAGGAAGAGCTATTTGAAATCCGCAGAGTGTGAAAATAGATAAGTCCCCTGGGCCGGATGGGATTTATCCTAGGACCCTCTGAGAAGCCAGGGAGGAGATTGCTGAGCCTTTGGCATTGATCTTTAAATTGTCACTGTCTACAGGAATAGTGCCAGAAGACTGTAGGATAGCAAATGTGGTTCCCCTGTTCAAGAAGGGGAGTAGAGACAACCCTGGTAATTATAGACCAGTGAGCCTTACTTCAGTTGTTGGTAAAGTGTTGAAAAAGTTATAAGAGATAGGATTTATAATCATCTGGAAAAGAATAATTTGATTAGGGATAGTCAGCACGGTTTTGTCAAGGGTAGGTCGTGCCTCAAAAACCTTATTGAGTTCTTTGAGAAGGTGACCAAACAGGTAGATGAGAGTAAACCGGTTGATGTGGTGTATATGGATTTCAGCGAGGCGTTCAATAAGGTTCCCCACAGTAGGCTATTGTACAAAATGTGGAGGAATGGGATTGTGGGAGATATAGCAGTTTGGATCAGTAATTGGCTTGCTGAAAGAAGACAGAGGGTGGTGGTTGATGGGAAATGTCCATCCTGGAGTCCAGTTACTAATGGTGTACCGCAAGGGTCGGTGTTGGGTCCACTGCTGTTCATCATTTTTATAAACAACCTGGGTGAGGGCTTAGAAGGGTGGGTTAGTAAATTTGCAGACGACACTAAGGTCGGGTGGAGTTGTGGATAGTGATGAAGGATGTTGTAGGTTACAGAGAGACATAGATTAGCTGCAGAGTTGGGCTGAGAGGTGGCAAATGGAGGTTAATGCGGACAAGTGTGAGGTGATTCACTTTGGTCGGAGTAACCGGAATGCAAAGTACTGGGCTAATGGTAAGATTCTTGGTAGTGTAGATGAGCAGAGAGATCTCGGTGTCCAGGTACACAGATCCTTGAAAGTTGCCACCCAGGTTGACAGGGTTGTTAAGAAGGCATACAGTGTTTTAGCTTTTATTAATAGAGGGATCGAGTTCCGGAACCATGAGGTTATGCTACAGCTGTACAAAACTCTGTGCGGCCACACTTGGAGTATTGTGTACAGTTCTGGTCACAGCATTATAAGAAGGATGTGGAAGCTTTGGAAAGGGTACAGAGGAGATTTACTAGGATGTTGCCTGGTATGGAGGGAAGGTCTTACGAGGAAAGGCTGAGAGACTTGAGGCTGTTTTCGTTAGAGAGAGGAAGGTTGAGAGGTGACTTAATAGAGACATATAAGATCATTAGAGGGTTAGGTAGGGTGGAGAGGGAGAGCCTTTTTCCAAGTATGGTGACGGTGAGCACGAGGGGGCATAGCTTTAAATTGAGGAGTGACAGATATAGGACAGATGTCCGAGGTAGTTTCTTTACTCAGAGAGTAGTAAGGGTATTGAATGCTTTGCCTGCAACGGTAGTAGATTTGCCAACTTTAAGTACATTTAAGTCGTCATTGGACAAGCATATGGAGGGACATGGAATAGTGTAGGTTAGATGGGCTTCAGTTTGGTATGACAGGTCAGCACAACATCGAGGGCCGAAGGGCCTGTACTGTGCTGTAATGTTCTATGCTCTTATGTTCTAGGTGGTTGTGGAGTGTAAGATCGTAAAACACAGAATTTATCACAAAGGTTTACAGTGTGATGTAATTGAAATTATAGATTGAAAAAGACCCGGATTGTTTGTTAAGTCTCTCGTCTTTTAGAATGAACATGTTGCCTTCAGTTCTTTCATTTGTAAATCCCAGAACTTTTTTAAACTTATATTCTCAAGTGAACTTTAACAATTGGTGACATGTCGGCTCAGATAATGAAGGTGTGAGGTGTCCTGTGTGAGACTGTCTGTGCCCAATATTCAGACTGATTCTAATCTAAAAACTGGATTTACAGAATCTCACATGAATTCATGCAGTTTTTGAGCAAAGTAAAATGTAATTCTGCAAGTATAAATTCACCCCACAAACTTGTGCGTGTGTGTATATGTGTGAGATGGGGTATGAGTGTCCGTGAGAAAGTGTGTGTATGTGTGAGTGTAAAGAGGCATATGTCTGTGAGAGGATGCGTGTGTGTGTATCTGTGAGCGTATGAGAGAGAGCTTGTGTATGAGAGAGGGTCTGCATGAGTATATGGGATTGTAGGAGTGTGTTTGTGTCTGTAGGAGTGTGTGTGTGTGTGTGCCTGTCTATCTGTGTGTGTGTGTGTGTGTGTGTGTGTGTGTGTTAGTGTAGTGGGGTCACCTGTAGTTTAACATGAACCCAAGGTCCCGGTTGCGGCCCTCCCCATGGGAACCGAACTTGGCTATCAGCCTTTGCTCGGCCACTTTGCGCTGCTGCCTGTCCCAAAGGCTGCCTTGGAGGATGGTCACCCGAAGGTCTGAGGTCGAATGTCCTGGATCGCTGAAGTGTTCTCTGACTGAGAGGGAGCACTCTTGTCTGTTAATTGTTGTGTGGTGCCCATTCATCTGTTGCCATAGCCTCTGCTCAGTTTCACCAATGTACCATGCCTCAGGACATCCCTGCCTGCAGCGTATGAGATAGACAACATTGGCTGAGTCACATGAGTACCTGGTGGGAGTTCTTTCATTTGTAAATCCCAGAACTTTTTTAAAGTTACATTCTTAAGTGAACTCTAACAATTGGTGTCATGTCAGCCCAGATAATGCATTGAAGGTGTGAGTTGTCCTGTGTGAGACTGTCTGTGCCCAATATTCAGACTGATTCTAATCTAAAAACTGGATTTACAGAATCTCACATGAATTCATGCAGTTTTTGAGCAGATGGTGGGAGGTGTCCCATGCATAATGATGGTATCCATGTCCACACTCTGACACGTCTTGCAGCGCTGATCGTGACAGGGTTGTATGGAGTTGTCCTGAAAGCTGGGCAGTTTGCTACAAACAATGATCTGTTTGAGGTTTGGCGGTTGTTTAAAGGTGAGAAGTGGAGGTGTGGGGAAGGTCTTGGTGAGGTGCTCATCCTCATTGATAATGTGTTGCAGGTTGTGAAGAACATGGCGTAGTTTTCCAGCTCCTGGGAAATACTGGACAACAAAGGGTACCCCGTCGGTTGCAGCACGTGTCTGTCTCCTGAGGAGGTCATTACGGTTCCCTGCTGTGGCAAGTCAGAACTGGCACTCAATGAGTTGAGCATCATACCCCATTCTTATGAGGGCATCCCTGAGTACTTCCAGGTGCCTGTCACATTCCTCCTCATCTGAGCAGATCCAATGTACGCATAGGGCTTGTCCATAGCAGATGGCTGTTTCAATATGCTTTGGGTGGAAGCTGGAGAAGTGCAGCATCATGAGGTTATCTGTGGGTTTGTGGTAGAGTGAGGTGCCTATCCTTGATGGAGATGCATGTGTCCAAGAATGAGACAGATAGTAGAGAGTAGTCCATGGTGAGGTTGATGGTGGGATGAAACTAGTTGATATCACTGTGTAGTTTTATCAGTGACTCCTCGCCATGGGTCCAGATGAAGAAAATGTTGCCAATGCACCTGGTATATTGTGTTGGTTGGAGGTTCTGTGTAGAAAAGAGGTCTTGTTCGAATCTATGCGTGAAAATCCTGGCATATTGGTGTGCAAATTTGGTCCCCATGGCTGTTTCATGTGTCTGGATGAAGAACTGGTTGTCAAAGGTGAAAATGTGGTTGAGGATAAAGTGGACGAGTTGTAGGACGGTACTCGGACATTGGCAGTTGTAGGTGTTGAGTACTGAGGCTGTTGCCGCGATGCCATCATTGTGGGGGATACTGGTGTAGAGTGAGGAAACTTCCATTGTGACAAGGAATGTTCCCGGTTCGACTGGTCCGTGGGTCCTTCGTGACCTGCAACACATTATCAATGAGGATCAGCACCTCACCAAGACCTTCCCCACACCTCCACTGCTCACCTTTAAACTACCACCAAACTTCAAACAGATCACTGTCCGTACCAAACCACCCGGCTTTCAGGACAACTCCATACAACCGTGTCATGGTTGACGCTGCAAGACGTGTCAGAGTGTGGACATGGATACCATCATTACACGTGGGACACCTCCCACTATGTACGTGGCAGGTGCTCATGCGATGCAGCCAACATTGTCTATCTCATACGCTGCAGGCAGGGATGCCCTGAGGCATGGTCCATTGGTGAGAACGAGCAGAGGCTAAGGCAACAGAGGAATGGACATCGAACAAAAATCAACAGACAGGAGTATTCCCTCCCAGTTGAAGATCACATCAGTGGTCCAGGACATTTAACCTTGGACCTTCGGGTAACTGTCTTCCAAGGTGTACTTTGGGAAAGGCAACGCAAAGTGGCTGAGCAGAGGCTGACAGCCAAGTTCATTACCCATGGGGACGGCTTCAACTGGGACCTTGGATTCATGTCACACTACAGGTGACCCCACTGCACTGCACACACACAGACACACACACACAGACGCACACTCACAGGTAGACACACGCACACAGACACTTAGAGACACACACACAGTCCTACAGATACACACACACTCCTGCAGTCCCATACACTCAAGCAGACTTTCTCTCAGACACAAGTTCTCTCTCATACGTTCACACATACACTCCCACACTCACATGCACATCCGCACCCTCTCACCGACATATACCTCTTTACACTCACACTCACACATAAATACACAATCTCTCACAGACACTCATACCTCGCTGCACACATACACCCACATGCACACACACACACACACACACACGAGTTTTTGGGGTGAATTTGTACTTGCAGAATTAATTTTTTTTGCTCAAAAACTGCATGAATCCATATAAGATTCTGTAAATCCGTTTTTTAGATTAGAAACAGTCCGAAAATTGTGGCACAGACAGTCTCACACTGGGCACTCACAATTTAAATACATTATCTGGGCTGACATGTCACTAATTGTTAAAGTTCACTTGAGAATGCAATTTTTAAAATGTTCTGCGATTTAAATATGTAAGAACTGAAACCAACATGTTCATTCTAAAAGATGAGAGACTTAACAAACAATCCACAGCTTTTTCAATATAGAATTTCAGTTACATCACACATAGACTTTTGTTATAAATTCTGTGTCCTACAATCTTATTCTCCACAACCACCTGATGAAGGAGCAGCGCTCCGAAAGCTAGTGCTTCCAAATAAACCTGTTGGACTATAACCTGGTGTTGTGAGAGTTTTAAGTTTGTCCACCCCAGTCCAACACCAGCATCTCCAAATCATAGCACTGAGAGTCGAGGAGTGAAGGATGATTGACAGCTGCCCTATTGGGAGGACCACTTTAGCGCCATCTTTCGGCTGAGAGGACTGGAAGGTCAGGACCTCCAACCTCCGCCAACACCAAAAAGGAGCTCTCCAGCGCCACCCAGTGTCCAGGAGGAGTGCAGAATGATTGACAGGCATTTCTTCCCTCAGACTGTAGGCTGCAGCGCTACCCAGAGGCCGGGAGGAGTGGAGGATGTTTGACAACTGTACCCTGGGAGTGCGAAGTTAAAATCACACAACACCAGGTTATAATCCAACAGGTTTATTTGGAAGCACTAGCTTTCAGAGCGCTGCTCCTTCATCAGGTGGTTGTGGAGAATACGATTGTAAGACGCAATGTCTAGCAAAAGGGTGATGTAACTGAAATTTTATACTGAGAAAGACCAGGATTGTTTGTGAAGTCTCTTATCTTTTAGAATGACCATCTTGGTTTCAGTTCTTTCATATGTAAATCGCAAAAGCTTTTTTAAAAGTTACATTCTCAAGTGTGCTTTAACAATTGGTGTCATGTCGGACCAGATAAGCTATTGAGGGTGTTCACTCCCGATGAGGCTGTCTGTGCCACAATGGTCAGACTGATTCTAATCTAAAAAAACAGATTTATACAATCTTACATGGATTCTTGCAGTTTTTGAGCAAAGTAAAATGTAATTCTGCAAGTACAAATTCACCCCACAAACATATATGTGTATGTGTGCATGTGTGTGTGGCGGGGTTTAGGATTGTCTGTGAGAGGGTATGTATATGTGTGTGAGTGTGAGTGTAAAGGGTTTTATGTCTGTGAGAGGGTGTGTTTGGGAGTGTATGTGTGACTGTATGAGAGAAGGTTTGAGTGTGTGTGTGTGTGTGTGTGTGTCTGTCCGTCTCTCTATCTGTTTGTCCATCTGTCTGTCTGTGTGTATACAGTGCAATGGGGTCACCTGCAGTGTGACATGAATGAGGCTGCTAGCCAAGTTCATTACCCATGGGGATGGCCTCAACCGACCTTGGGTTCATATCACACTACAGGAGACCTCATTGTACAGACAGATAGACAAACAGACACACACTCAGGCACTCTCTCATACAGTCACACTTACACACCCACACACACCCTCTCACAGACACTCAAACATTCCACCATATCCCCCCCCCCCAACCCCACTGCCACATATACACATCTAAAAGATGAGAGACTTAACAAACAATCCAGGTCTTTTTCAATATAGAATTTCAGTTACATCATACCGTAAACTTTTGCTACAAATTCTGTGTCTTACAATCTTATTCTCCACAACCACCTGATGAAGGAGCAGCGCTCCGAAAGCTAGTGCTTCCACATAAACCTGTTGGACTATAACCTGGTGTTGTGTGATTTTTAACTTTGTCCATCCCAGTCCAACACCAGCATCTCCAAATCATGACCATCTCCAGCAACACCCAGAGAGTGGGAGGAGTGGAGGATGATTGGCAGCTGTACCTTAGGAGGACCATCTGCAGCGCCGCCCAGAGAGTGGGAGGAGTGTAGATGATTGGCAGCTGTACCTTGGGAGGACCATCTACAGCGCCACCCAGAGAGTGGGAGGAGTGTAGATGATTGGCAGCTGTACACTGGGGGTCGAGAGTGTGGTGCTGGAAAAGCACAGCAGGTCAGGCAGCATCCGAGGAGAATCGATGTTTTGGGCATAAGCCCTTCCTTCCAGGTCGGCATCCTTGGAACAAACTTTGCAGTAAGGTTGAAATCAACTAGGAGAAAGCCCTTATTCCCAAAACATTGACTCTCCTGCTTTTCCAGCACCAATCTAACCTTGACTTTAAATTAATTTGCCGTCATTTGATCCATATTCCTCTAAACACTTTCTTTTCATACACCCATCCAGATGCCTTTTAAAAGTTGCAATTGTACCAGCCTCCACCACATCCTCTGGCAGCTCATTCCATACATGTACCACCTTCTGCGTGAAAAAGTTTCCCTTAGGTCCCTTTTATATCTTTCCCCTCTCACCATAACCCAATGCCCTCTAATTCTGGACTCGCCCACCCCAGAGAAAATACCTTCTATTTACCGTATCCATGCCCCTCATGATTTTATAAATGTCTATAACGTCACCCCTCAGCTTCCGAGGCTCCAGGGAAAATAGACCCAGCCTATTCAGCCTCTCCCTACAGCTCAAATCCACCAACCCTGGCAACATCCTTGTAGATATTTTCTGAACACTTTCAAGTTTCACAGCATGGACAAAGGAAGCACATGGTGAGGTCATTGCAGGAGAGAGAGAGAACCTGCACAGTTACTGCCTTTGCTGTTTGAATTCGTGTATCGCTGGACATCAGAGTGTGTCTGGGAAAATTGCCAAACACTGAAATTCACAACTGATCCTGGAGGAACTGCTGGGCGAAGTTCACAGCACAGAATCAGATAGTTAATCATTGTTTTAAGTGTGGCCTACAGAGAATCTGCAGTAGTGAGTAGAGTAGGTTCTTTCTTGATTATGTGTTTTTGGAGATATGCCTCTTGATTAAACTTAAATATAAGCCATAACTATTAATTTAACCTGGGGCAGTGTTTGTAGAGGAATAAGATGGTGTTATAATCTGTGTCTGTAGATTGTGAAGGAGCAAAAATGGTCTTTAATAGAGTGATATGTACTTCTTGTCAGATGTGGGAGTTTAAAGAGAGTATAAGGGTTACTGCGGATTATATCTGCCATAAATGCTGCTGGCTGCAAATCTTATCAGATTGAATGGATCAGTTGGAGAGACAGTTAGAAGTGATGAGGAATTTGCAACAGCAACAGTATGTGATGGATGGCAGTTATAGGAAGGGGGGATGTCTCAGGTACAGGTACAGTCATATAGATGGGTTAACTCCAGGAAGGGTAAGAGAGGTAGGCAGCTAGTGCAGGAGTCTTTTGTGGATATACCCATTTCAAACAGGTATGCTGTTTTGGAAAATGTAGGGGGTGATGGATCCTCAGGGAACGTAGCACAAACAGCCAAGTTTCTGGTATTGACACTGGCTCTAATGCAATGAGGGGTACGTCGGGTTCCAAGAGATCAGTTGTGTTAGGGGATTCTGTAGTTCGAGGTACAGACAGATGTTTCTGTGGCCAGCAGTGAAAAAGCAGAATGATGTGTTGTTTCCCTGGTGCCAGGATCAAGGATGTCTCAGAGAGAGTGCACAATGTTCTCACGGGGGAGAGGGGCCAGCAAGAGGTCATTGTCTACATTGGAACCAATGACATAGGAAGGGAAAAGGTTGTGATTCTGAAGCGAGATTACAGAGAGTCAGGCAGAAATTTAAAAAGGAGGTCCTCGAGGGTAGTAATATCTGGATTTCTCCCAGTGCTACGGACAAGTGAGGACAGGAATAGGAGGATAGAGCAGATGAATCCATGGCTGAGGAGCTGGTATATGGGGGAAGGATTCACATTTTTGAATCATTGGAATCTCTTCTGGGGTAGAAGTGACCTGTACAAGATGGATGGATTGCACCTGAATTGGAAGGGGACTAATATACTGGCAGGGAAATTTGCTAGAGCTGCTCTGGAGGATTTAAACTAGTAAGGTGAAGGGGTGGGACACGGGGAGACAGTGAGGAAAGAGATCGATCTGAGATGGGTACAGTTGAGAACAGAAGCGAATCAAACAGTCAGGGCAGGCAGGGACAAGGTAGGACTAATAAATTAAACTGCATTTATTTCAATGCAGGGGCCGAACAGGGAAGGCAGATGAACTCAGGGCATGGTTAGGAACATGCGACTGGGATATCATAGCAATTACAGAAACGTGGCTCAGGGATGGGCAGGACTGGCAGCTTAATGTTCCAGGATACAAATGCTACAGGAAGGATAGAAAGGGAGGCAAAAGAGGAGGGGAGTGGCATTTTTGATAAGGGATAGCATTACAGCTGTGCTGAGGGAGGATATTCCCAGAAATACATCCAGGGAAGTTATTTGGGCGGAACTGAGAAACAAGAAAGGGATGATCACCTTATTGGGATTGGTCTATAGACTCCCTAATAGTCAGAGGGAAATTGAGAAACAAACTTGTAAGGAGACCTCAGCTATCTGTGAGAATAATAGGGTGGTTATGGTAGGGGATTTTAACCTTCCAAACATAGACTGGGACTGCCATAGTGTTAAGGGTTTAGATGGAGAGGAATTTGTTAAGTGTGTGAAAGACAATTTTCTGATTCAGTATGTGGATGTACCTACTAGAGAAGGTGCAAAACTTGACTTACTCTTGGGAAATAAGGCAGGGCAGGTGACTGAGGTGTCAGTGGGGGAGCACTTTGGGGCCAGTGACCATCATTCTATTAGATTTAAAATAATGATGGAAATGGATAGACCAGATCTAAAAGTTGAAGTTCTAAATTGGAGAAAGGCCAATTTTGACGGTCTGAGGCAAGAACGTTTGAAAGCTGACTGGGGGCAGATGTTTGCAGGTAAAGGGATGGCTAGAAAATGGGAAGCCTTCAGAAATGAGATAAAGAGAATCCAGAGAAAGTAAATTCCTGTCAGGGTGAAAGGAAAGGCTGGTAGGTATAGAAATGCTGGATGACTAAAGAATTTGAGGGTTTGGTTAAGAAAAAGAAGGAACCATATGTCAGGAAGATCGAGTGAATCCTTAGAAGAGTATAAAGGCAGTAGGAGTATACTTAAGAGGGAAATCAGGAGGGCAAAAAGGGGACAAGAAATAGCTCTGGCAAATAGAATTAAGGAGAATCCAAAGAATTTTTATAAATACATTAAGGACAAAAGGGTAACGAGGAGAGAATAGGGCCCCTCAAAGATCAGCAAAGCGGCCTTTGTGTGGTGCCACAGAAAATGGGGGAGCTACTAACTGAGTATTTTGCAGCAGTATTACAGTGGAAAAGGATATGGAAGATATAGACTTAAGGGAAATAGATGGTGACATCTTGCAAAATGTCCAGATTACAGAGGAGGAAGTGCTGGATGTCTTGAAATGGTTAAAGGTGGATAAATCTGCAGGACCTGATCAAGTGGCAGCACGGTGGCACAGTGGTTAGCACTGCTGCCTCACAGCGCCAGAGACCCGTCAGGCGACTGACTGTGTGGAGTTTGCACATTCTCCCATGACGTTGTGCTGAGATTTAATCCTAATATAAAACATAGCAACTTGACCTGTACACCCCTCAACTCACTGCTATCCATGTGGATGTCCAGTAGTCGCTTAAATGTCCCCAAGGACTCTGCTTCTACCACCACCGCTGGCAACACATTCACAACTCTCTGCGTAAAGAACCTTCCTCTGATTTCTCCTTTATATCTTCCTCCTAATATCTTCAAACTATGACTCCTCGTACCAGTCAATCCTGTCCTGGGGAAAAGTCTCTGGCTATTGACTCTATCTATTCCTCTCATAATTTTGTACACCTCGATCAGGTCTCCTCTCTTCCTCCTTCTCTCCAGAGAGAAAAGTCCGAGCTTATTCATCCTTTCTTCATAAGGCAGGCCCTCCAGTCCAAGCAGCATCCTGGTAAACCTTCTTTGCACCCTCTCCAAAGCCTCTGTATCTTTCCTATAGTAGGGCGATCAGAACTGGACACAATATTCCAAGCGTGGTCTCACCAGGGACTTGTAGAGCTGCAGCAAAACCTTGCGGCTGTTAAACTCGATCCCCCTGTTAATGAAAGCCCAAACACCACATGCTTTCTTCACAACACTCTTGTGCGATCTCGTGTTATAAGAAAATTAATGGGACTGGAATCGCGTTATAGCCAACACAGTTCATGTTTTACAAATAATGGTCTAAATTCTTCAATCGCCATAAATCCAATTGTGCTGAAGAAACATGGGTTATAGCAGCACTTGCACTGTGCATCATTCTACTCGCCCTGTTGTAGGAAGGATATTATTAAACTGGAAAGGGTGCAATAAAGGTTTTGGCCTACAAATCTCTATACTTTTCCTAACCAGGCATACCTATCCAAATGTCTTTTAAATGTTGTAATTGTACCAGCATCTACCATTCCTTTCAGCAGCTCGTTCCATGTAGGCATCACCCTGTGAGTAAAAATGTTGCCCCTCAGGTCCCTTTTAAATATTTTCCCCTCTCACCTTAAACTGCTACCCTCTAGTTTTAGACTCCCTGACCCTTGGAAAAACACTTTGGCTATTCAACTTATCAGTACCCCTCGCGATGTTATAAATGTCTATAAGGCCACCCCTCAGCCTCCTACATTCCAGGGAGAAAAAGGTCTCAGCTTATCCAGCCTCTCCTTATAACTCAAACCCTCTGCCATTCGAGTGTAATGTAAATTCTCATCAGCTCTACTCCATTAGAAATGAACCCCATTGCATTGTATTTTGTTGATAATCAAACACCCAGTGTGATTTAATTTGAAAATTTCAACCACATTCCTTCCATTCACTGTCCAAATCGTTTAAATATAAGCTAAACCAATGTGGGATCCCAGCTTGATATTGAGCTGCCAGAGAAAATAGTAGAGATGAGTACAATTACAGCATTTAAAGGATATTTGGACAGGCACATGGATAGTTAAGGTTTAGAGGGATATGGGCTAAATGTCAGCAAATGGGACTAGTTCAGGTTAGAAAACCTGGTCTGCATGGACCAGTTGGGCCAAATGGCCTTTTTTTTACGCTGTATGACTCTGTGACTGACCTGACTGATTCTATGTCTCTATCTCACCTAAAACACCTTGGCACTGACCTCCCCAGTTCCTCATTGAATTACAAGCTTAGATCATGAGCTGGAGTGTTAAAAATGGAGTTTGAACTTGAAACCTCATTCGACCAAGGGAGACGATATTACAGTGGATTCACTGTCCACCATAGATAGTCCATGAATTTACAAGGATGTTGATGGGGATGAATGGATTTGAGGGCTTGGAGAGACTGAATAGGCTAGGATCACTTTCCCTGGAGTGTCGGAGACTGGGAAGTAACCTTTTAGAGATTTATAACATCATGAGGGGTGAATGGACAAGGTCTTTTTCCCCAGGGTATAGGAGTCCAAACTAGCAGGAATTGCTTTAAGGTGAGAGAGGAAAGAATTAAAAGGACTTGAGGGGGCACTTTTTCATGCAGAGGGTGGTGCGTGTATGGAATGAGCTGCCAGAGGAAGTGGTGGATACTGTTACAATTACAGCATTTAAAAGATCTGGATGGGGAGATGAACAGGAAGCGTTTAGAGGGATATGGGCCAAGTGCTGGCAAATGTGACTAGGTCAGATCGGGACGTCTGGTCGGTGTGGACAAATTGAACTGAAGGGTCTGCATCCGTGCTGTACATCTCTCTGAGTGCGTGGCTGTCCTGTTTTGAAAGGAATGTAAAATTTATCGTCTTCCAATCCTCTGTTACCCATCACGTTATACAGAAATATTGAAGAATTCTTTGTTTGTTTGTGAACTTCTGGTGCACATCAGCCAGTTAGAATGTCATCTGACCCTCCAGCATTCCTAACCTTTATTTTT